>NC_052086.1:55074759-55324759 GCF_015852505.1 Tachyglossus aculeatus
AAATACGATTGAATGAATAAGGGAAGGCCTGGGTCTCGGGATACACCTGCAGACTGAAACTCCAGCAAGTCTAGGAGGTTTTTATCTTGATTTGGTAGAACCTGCTAGGAGTCAAATACCCGCTCTGAAGCTTTGGAGGGTGGAGGGGAGAGGTCCTATCCTTCACTTGAAGGTGTGAGCGGGTTCAAACTGATGACCTCGTATCTATCCCAGAGCTTAGAACAGTGCTTGACACATAGTAAGCGCTTAACAAATACCACAATTATTATTATCATTATTATTATTATTATTATTATTATTATTATTATTTTATGAGGGTGGTGGTGGATTTGGAGGGATCGGGAAACTGCTGGCATGTGTCTGAGCCCCCTCCTTCCTCTCCCCCTTCTAGCCCTCCCCATCCCCTCTGCCTTACCTCCTTCCCCTCCCCACAGCACCTGTATATATGTTTGTACGTATTTATTACTCTATTTATGTATTTATTTTCCTTGTACATATTTATTCCATTCATTTTATTTGGTTAATATGTTTTGTTTTGTTGTCTGTCTCCCCTTCTAGACCGTGGGCCCGCTGTTGGGTAGGGACCAGCTCTAGATGTTGCCAACCTGTACCTCCCAAGCGCTTGGTCCAGTGCTCTGCACACAGTAAGCGCTCAATAAATACGATTGAATGAATGAATGAATGAATGAATGAATGAAAAGGCTGGAGAGAAAACCGCACCCCCACTGCTTAGCAAATACTAAAATAATTATTATAAGCACCCTCTCGCACAGCACTTATGTAACTGTCCTCATACTCTGCTGCTTCTCCTTCCTGTAATTTATTTTGATGCCCGTTTCCCCTACTAGATTATTAATTCCTTAAGGTCAAAGATCAGTTCTACTAACTCTATTGTGCTTAGTACTGTGCTCTGCAGAGTAAGCTCAATTAATATCGCTGATTGATTGGGTTCCTCACTACAGCGTTTCTCTTTACTAGAGCAGCAGCGTGGCTCAGTGGAAAGAGGCCGGGCTTTGGAGTCAGAGGTCATGGGTTCAAATTCCGGCTCCGCCACTTGTCTGCTGGGTGACTTTGGGCAATTCACTTCACTTCTCTGGGCCTCGGTTCCCTCATCTGGAAAATGGGGATTAAGACTGTGAGCCCCCCATGGGACAACCTCATTACCTTGTAACCTCCCCAGCGCTTAGGACAGTGCTTTGCACATAGTAAGCGCTTAATCAATTCTATCATTATTATTATTGTCAGCTGCGTGACTTTGGGCAGGTCACTTCACTTCTCTGGGCCTCAGTTCCCTCATCCTCCCCCTCCTCCCCCTCCCCACAGCAACTGTATATATGTTTGTACGGATTTATTACTCTATTTGTCCATATTTATTCTATTTATTTTATTTTGTCAATATGTTTTGTTTTGTTTTCTGTCTCCCCCTTCTAAACTGTGAGCCCACTGCTGGGTAGGGACCGTTTCTAGATGTTGCCAACTTGGACTTCCCAAGCGCTTAGTCCAGTGCTCTGCACACAGTAAGCGCTCAATAAATACGATTGAATGAATGAATGAATGGGGATTAAGACTGCGAGCCCCACGTGGGACAACCTGATCACCTTATATCCAACACTTAGAACAGTACTTTGCACATAGAAAGCGCTTAATAAATGCCATCATCATTATTATTATTATTAGAGTACAGTTACTTTCTGGGAAAGGTCCCGGGATGTTATATCATCATCATCAATTGTATTTATTGAGCGCTTACTGTGTGCAGAGCACTGTACTAAGCGCTTGGGAAGGACAAGTTGGCAACATATAGAGACGGTCCCTACCCAACAGTGGGTAGGGAAATTGTGGAATTAGTATATTTCTACTCCCTCGGTTTTCCCTCTTGGAAACCACATGCCCTGGGCTGGTTGCCGTTAGCCAGAGTGACAAGCGGATTGGGAAGCAGCACGGTGTAGTGGATATAATAATAATATAGTGCAATATATTATATACAATATAATATATAAATAATATATAAATAATATATAATAATAATATAATGTAGTGGTGTAATAATAATAATGATGGCATTTATTAAGCGCTTACTAGGTGCAAAGCACTTTTCTAAGCACAGGCCCGGGAGTCAGAAGGTCATGGGTTCTAATTCCGACTCCAACACTTGTTTGCTGTGTGACCTGGAGCAGGTCATAGAGAAGCAGTGTGGCTCAGTGGAAAAGAGCCCGGGCTTTGGAGTCCGAGGTCATGGGTTCAAATCCCGGCTCCACCGATTGTCAGCTGTGTGACTTTGGGCAAGTCACTTCACTTCTCTGGGCCTCAGTTCCCTCATCTGGAAAATGGGGACTGAGACTGTGAGCCCCATGAGGGACAACCTGATAATCTTGTAGCCTCCCCAGTGCTTAGAACAGTGCTTTGCACATAGTAAGCGCTTAATAAATGCCATCATTATTATTTTTACACCACTACATTATATTATTATTATATATTATTTATATATATATTATATATAATATATTACACTATATTATTATTATATCCACTACACCACGCTGCTTCCCAATCCGCTTGTCACTCTGGCTAATGGCAACCAGCCCAGGGCATGTGGTTTCCAAGAGAGAAAACCGAGGGAGTAGAAATACACTAATTCCACAATTTCCCTACTGCATACAACATCTCGGAACTTTTCCCAGAAAGTAACTGTGCTCTAATAATAATAATGATTTTAAATGCCATTTAAAAAAAAAAAGTCACTTCACTTCTCTGGGCCTCAGTTCCCTCATCTGTAAAATGGGGGTGAAGACTGTGAGCCCCCATGGAACAACCTGATCACCTTGTAACTTCCCCAGTGCTTAGAACAGTGCTTTGCACATAGTAAGCGCTTAATAAATGCCATCATTATTATTATTATTTCACTTCTCTGTGCCTCCGTTTCCTCATCCGTAAAATGAGGATTAAGAGTGCGAGCCCCATGTGGGAAGGGGACTGCGTCCAAACCGATTTGCTTGTCTCCACCCCAGTGCCCAGTCCAGTGTCTGGCACAGAGTAAGCGCCCAACAAATACCACAATAATTATTATCGGGAAGCAGCACGGTGTAGTGGAAAGAGCACAGGCTGGGGAGTCGGAAGGCCGTGGGATCTAATCCCAGCTCCCCTGCTTGCTTGCTGTGTGACCTTGGGCAAGTCACCTCACTTCTCTGGGCCTCAGTTCTCTTGTCTGTAAAATGGGGATGGAGACTGTGAGCCCCACGTGGGGCGGGGACCGCGTCCAACCCGATTCGCTTGTGTCCACCCCAGCGTTTAGGACGGTGCCTGGCACAAAGTAAGCGCGGAAGAAATACGAGGCTGGTGATGATGAAGTAGAGAAGCAGCGTGGCTCAGTGGAGAGAGCCCGGGCTTGGGAGCCAGAGGTCATGGGTTCTAATCCCGGCTCCACCACTTGTTAGCTGTGTGATCTTGGGCAAGTCACTCCACCGGGCCTCAGTTCCCTCATCTGTAAAATGGGGATGAAGACCGTGAGCCCCAAATGGGACAACCTGATAATAATAATAATAATGATGGTATTTGTTAAGTGCTTACTATGTGCAAAGCACTGTTCTAAGCGCTGATCACCTGGTATTCCCCCCCCCTGCACTTAGAACGGTGCTTTGCACATAGTAAGTGCTTAATAAATGCCATCATTATTATTATTATGGTAGTATTTGGTAAGCACTGCGGCTCGATGGAAAGAGCCCGGACTTGGGCCCACGACTGGGTCGTGGGTTCTAATCCCAACCCCGCCACTTGTCAGCTGGGTGGCTTTGGGCAAGTCACTCCACTGGGCCTCAGTGACCTCATCTGGAAAATGGGGATGAAGACTGGGGGCCCCACGGGGGACAACCTGGTCACCTTGTATCCCCCCGCCCCCCGCACTTAGAACGGTGCTTTGCACATAGTAAGTGCTTAATAAATGCCATCATTATTATTATTATGGTAGTATTTGGTAAGCACTGCGGCTCGATGGAAAGAGCCCGGACTTGGGCCCACGACTGGGTCGTGGGTTCTAATCCCAACCCCGCCACTTGTCAGCTGGGTGGCTTTGGGCAAGTCACTCCACTGGGCCTCAGTGACCTCATCTGGAAAATGGGGATGAAGACTGGGAGCCCCACGGGGGACAACCTGGTCACCTTGTATCCCCCCCCCCAGGGCTTAGAACAGTGCTTTGCACATAGTAAGCGCTTAACAAATGCCATTATTATTATTATTATTATTATTATTAATTATTAAAGAATTAGCAGAGCGCTGCTGTATGTGTGAGGCCGGCGCCCAGCCGAGCCTTCTGCTGCCCCCTAGCGGCCTCCCTGTGCACGGCGTCCCGCCCGGGCTTCATTCCTCAATCCTATTAATTATTATTATTATTATTATTAATAATAATAATTATTATTATCGTTATTTTGTTATTGTTGTTGTTATTGTTATTATTGTTGCTGTTATTGTTATTAACAATAATAACCAATTAATTATTGATTAATTATCAATATTATTAATTGATTATTAATAATTAATATATGATATGTAGTTATGTAATCATGATAATGGCATCTTCTAGACTGTGAGCCCACTGTTGTGTAGGGACCGTCTCTATATGTTGCCAACTTGTCCTTCCCAAGCGCTTAGTCCAGTGCTCTGCACACAGTAAGCGCTCAATAAATACGACTGAATGAATGAATGAATTTATTAAGCACTTACTAGGCACAAAGCCCTTTACTAAGCGCTGGGGAGGTCTTAATCCCCATTTTACAGACGCAGTAACTGAGGCCCAGAGAAGTGAAGTGATGCGCCCAAAGTCACGCAGCTATAATGATGGCATTTATTAAGCGCTTACTATGTGCAAAGCACTGCTCTAAGCGCTGGGGAGGTTGCAAGGTGATCAGGTTGTCCCACCGGGGGTTCACAGTCAATCCCCATTTTACAGATGAGGGGACTGAGGCCCAGAGAAGTGAAGTGACTTGCCCAAGGTCACACAGCTGACAAGTGGCGGAGCCGGGATTGGAACCCATGACCACTGACTCCAAAGCCCGGGCTCTTTCCACTGAGCCACGCTGCTTCTCTAATAATAAGAATAATAATGTTGGTATTTGTTAAGCACTTACTATGTGCCAAGCACTGTTCTAAGCGCTGGGAGCAACGCTACAAGGTGAGCAGGTTGTCCCACCTGGGGCTCGCAGTCTTAATCCCCATTTTACAGATGAGGGAACTGAGGCACAGAGAAGTTAAGGAGGCCTTCCCAGACTGAGCCCCTTCCTTCCTCTCCCCCTCATCCCCCTCTCCATCCCCCCATCTTACCTCCTTCCCTTCCCCACAGCACCTGTGTATATGTATATATGTTTGTACATATTTATTACTCTATTTATTTATTTATTTTACTTGTACATAGCTATTCTATTTATTTTATTTTGTTAGTATGTTTGGTTTTGTCTCCCCCTTTTAGACTGTGAGCCCACTGTTGGGTAAGGACTGTCTCTATATGTTGCCAATTTGTACTTCCCAAGCGCTTAGTACAGTGCTCTGCACACAGTAAGCGCTCAATAAATACGATTGTTGTTGTTGTTAAGTGACTTGTCCAAGATCACACAGCTAAGTGAAGGAGCCGGGATTAGAACCCATGACCTTTGACTCCCAAGCCCGGGCTCTTTCCACTAAGCCAAGCCGTATTTACTGAGTGCTTACTGTGTGCAGAGCACTGGACTGTGAGCCCTCTGTTGGGTAGGGACCGTCTCTAGATGTGGCCAACTTGTCCTTCCCAAGCGCTTAGTCCAGTGCTCTGCACACAGTAAGCGCTCAATAAATACGATTGAATGAGTTAATCAATGGACTAAGCGCTTGGGAAGTACAATCAATCAATCAATCGTATTTATTGAGCGCTTACTGTGTGCAGAGCACTGGACTAAGCGCTTGGGAAGTCCAAGTTGGCAACTTATAGAGACGGTCCCTACCCAACAGTGGGCTCACAGTCTAGAAGGTTATCGGGGCTCTGGAGGCCTAAACTTGTCCGCCCTTGCCCCAAGCCGGAGATCCAGCGCTTAGAACAGTGCTTGGCACATAGTAAGCGCTTAATAAATACCATTATTATTATTATTGTTGTTGTTGTTGTTATTGTTATCATTACTGGAGAAGCAGCGTGGTTCCATTCAATCGCATTCCATTCAATCGCATTTATTGAGCGCTTACTGTGTGCAGAGCACTGTACTAAGCGCTTGGGAAGTACAATCAATCAATCAATCAATCATTCGTATTTATTGAGCGCTTACTGTGTGCAGAGCACTGTACTAAGCGCTTGGGAAGGACAACTGTACCAAGCACTTGGGAAGTACAAGTTGGCAACATTTAGAGACGGTCCCTACCCAACAGCGGGCTCACAGGCTAGTGGTTCCGTGGAAAGAGCCCGGGCTTTGGAGTCCGAGGTCATGGGTTCAAATCCCGGCTCCACCGCTTGTCGGCTGTGTGACTTTGGGCAAGTCACTTCACTTCTCTGGGCCTCAGTTCCCTCATCTGTAAAATGGGGATGAAGACTGTGAGCCCCACGTGGGACAACCTGATCACCTTGTAAATTCCCCAGCGCTTAGAACAGTGCTCTGCACATAGTAAGCGCTTAATAAATGCCATTAAAATAAAATCCCGGCTCCCCCACATAGCTGTGTGACTTTGGGCAAGTCACTTCACTTCTCTGGGCCTCAGTTCCCTCATCTGTCAAATGGGGATTAAGACTGTGAGCCCCCCGTGGGACAACCTGATCACCTTGTAACCTCCCCAGCGCTTAGAACAGTGCTTTGCACAGAGTAAGCGCTTAATAAATGCCATTATTATTGTTGTTGCTGTTATCATTATTATTATTACTATTATTATGTGCCCTAACAGGTTCTCCGGCCTTGCTGGCAGCCACTTGCGGGTCTGGAACGCCCTCCCTCCTCGGAAAAGCAGCGGGCTTGGGAGCCAGAGGTCCTGGGTTCAAATCCCGGCTCTGCCACTTGTCTGCTGTGTGACCTTGGGCAAGTCACTTCACTTCTCTGGGCCTCACTTATCTCATCTGAAAAATGGGGATTACGGTTGTAAATCCGTGGGACAACCTGGTCATCTTGTATCGATCTGAGTGCTTGGCGCATAGTAAGTGCTAAACAAATACCATCATCATCATCATTCTTATTATTATTATTAATTTCATATTATTTAATAGTAATAATAATAGTTAATATTATTAATTATTTATTAATGATGATAATAAATCAGCTGGACAATCACTCTCCCCTCCCTTCAAAGCCAGCAGCGTGGCTTAGTGGTAAGTGAACAGGCTTGGGCGGGCAGAAAGTTGTGGGTTCTAATCCTGCGAAGCAGCGTGGCTCAGTGGAAAGAGCCCGGGCTTTGGAGTCAGAGGTCATGGGTTCAAATCCCACCTCCGCCAACTGTCCTCTGTGTGACTTTGGGCAAGTCACTTCACTTCTCTGTTCCTCAGTTACCCCATCTGGAAAATGGGGATTAAGTCTGCAAGCCCCATGTGGGACAACTTGATTACCTTGTCTCTATCCCAGTGCTTAGAACAGTGCTTGGCACATAGTAAGCGCTTAATAAATGCCATCATCATCATTACTTGTCTGCTGTGTGTGACTATGGGCAAGTCACTTCACTTCTCTGGGCCTCAGTTACCCCATCTGGAAAATGGGGATTGAGTCTGTGAGCCCCATGTGGGACAACTTGATTACCTTGTCTCTACCCCAGCGCTTAGAACAGTGCTTTGCACATAGTAAGCGCTTAATAAATGCCATCATCATCATCGTTACTTGTCTGCTGTGTGTGACTTTGGGCAAGACACTTCACTTCTCTGTGCCTCAGTTCCCTCATCTGTAAAATGGGAATTAAGACTGTGCGCCTCACGTGGGACAATCTGATGACCTTGTATCCTCCCCAGTGCTTAGAACAGTGCTTGGCACATAGTAAGCGCTTAGCAAATGCCATCATCATTTTTATTCTAGACTGTAAGCCCGGAGTGGGGAGCGATAGCCTCTCTTTATTGCTGAATTGTACTTTACAAGCGCTTAGTACAGTGCTTTGCCCACAGCAAGCGCTCAATAAGTACAACTTATTACAGCGTGGCTCAGCGGAAAGAGCCCGGGCTTTGGAGTCAGAGGTCCTGGGTTCAAATCCCTGCTCCGCCAACTGTCAGCCGTAGGACTTTGGGCAAGTCACTTCACTTCTCTGGGCCTCAGTTCCCTCATCTGGAAAATGGGGATGAAGACTGTGAGCCCCCCGTGGGGCAACCTGATCACCTTGTAACACCCCCCCAGCGCTTAGAACACTGCTTTGCACATAGTAAGCGCTTGGCTCAGTGGAAAGAGCCCGGGCTTTGGAGTCAGAGATCATGGGTTCAAATCCCTCCTCCACAACTTGTCAGCTGTGTGACTTTGGGCAGGTCACTTAACTTCTCTGTGCCTCAGTTCCCTCATCTGTAAAATGGGGATTAAGACTGTGAGCCCTCTGTGGGACAACCTGATTGCCTTGTAACTTCCCCAGCGCTTAGAACAGTGCTTTGCACATAGTAAGCGCTTAATAAATGCTATCATTATTATTATTATAGTAAGCGCTTAATAAATGCTATCATTATTATTATTATTATAGTAAGCGCTTAATAAATGCTATCATTATTATTATTATTATAGTAAGCGCTTAACAAATACCATTATTATTATTATTATTATTATTATTATTACAACTGACTGACTGACTGAATGAATACTAAAGACGCACCTCCTCCAAGAGGCCTTCCCAGACTGAACCCAGCTTTTCCTCAGCTCCCATTCCCTTCCCCTTCTCCCTGACTCACTCCCTTTTCCCTCTCCCCCATCCCCTGCCGAATCACAGCGCTGACGTACATATCGGTAATTTCATTTATTTATATTGGTGTCTATTGTTTATGGGAAACAGCATGGCCCGGCGGCAAGATAAGGCCCTTGGGAGTCAGAAGACGCGGGTTCGAATGCTGCCTCCGCCACTTGTCGGCTGTGTGACTCTGGGTAAGTCACTTCACTTCTCTGGGCCTCAGTTCCCTCATCTGGAAAATGGGGATGAAGACTGGGAGCCCCCCTGTGTCCAACCTGATTAACTTGTATCTACTCTAGCGCTTGGCACATAGTAAGCGCTTGACAAATGCCATTCTTGTACCTCCCAAGTGCTTAGTACAGTGCTCTGCACGCAGTAAGCGCTCAATAAATACGATTGAATGAATAAATTATTATTAGTAGTAGTATTTATTTGTATTCGACACCTGTCTTACCTCACACATCCCAGCCCGTTGGGGACTGTGATCGTCTCTCTTTGTTGCTGAATTGTACTCCCCAAGCGCTTAGTGCAGTGCTCTGCTCTCAGTAAGCGCTCAATAAATATGATTGAATGAATGAATGCTGTATTGTGCTTTCCAAGCGCTTAGTGCAGTGCTCCGCTCGCAGTAAGTGCTCAATAAATGCGATTGAATGAATGAGTGCTGTATTGTGCTTTCCAAGCGCTTAGTGCAGTGCTCCGCTCGCAATAAGCGCTCAATAAATACAATTGAATGAATGAATGCTGCATTGTGCTTTCCAAGTGCTTAGTGCAGTGCTCCGCTCGCAGTAAGTGCTCAATAAATACAGGTGAAGAAATGGATGCTGTATTGTGCTTTCCAAGCGCTTAGTGCAGTGCTCCGCTCGCAGTAAGCGCTCAATAAATGATTGAATGAATGAATGCTGTATTGAGCTTTCCAAGCGCTTAGCGCAGTGCTCCACTCGCAGTAAGCGCTCAATAAATGCAGTTGAAGGAATGAATGCTGGATTGTGCTTTCCAAGCGCTTAGTGCAGTGCTCTGCACATAGCAAGCGCTCAGTAAATACGATTGATTGATTGATTGGTTGATAATTATGAGTTGGGGTTGCAGTTTTCCAGGCCTCTGCTCCGCTCTTCCCTCCCTCACTCCCACACTGACAACTGGGTCAGTGACGCTCACACTGTGACACACAACTCAGTACAGTGCTAAGCGCTTAGTACAGTGCTCTGCACACAGTAACGTGGCTTGGTGGAAAGAGCCCATGCTTGGGAGCCTAGAGGTCATTCATTCATTCAATCATGTTTACTGAGCGCTTACTGTGTGCAGAGCACTGTACTAAGCGCTTGGGAAGTACAAGTCGGCAACATATAGAGACGGTCCCTACCCAACAATGGGCTCACAGTCCAGCGCTTAGAACAGTGCTTTGCACAGAGTAAGCACTTAATAATGGCATTATTTTAGACTGTGAGCCCACTGTTGGGTAGGGACTGTCTCTATATGTTGCCAACTTGTACTTCCCAAGCGCTTAGTACAGTGCTCTGCACACAGTAAGTGCTCAATAAATACGATTGATGATGATGATGATGAAAATGGGGATGAAGACTGGGAGCCCCCTGTGGGACCACCTCATCCCCTTGTAATCTCCCCAGCGCTTAGAACAGTGCTTGGCACATAGTAAGCGCTTCATAAATGCCATCATTATTATTATTGCTTCTCTGTGCCGCGGTGACCTCATCTGTCAAATGGGGATGAAGACTGAGCCCCCTGTGGGACAACCTCATCTTAGAACAGTGCTTTGCACATAGTAAGCGCTTAATAAATGCCATTTTTTAAGAAGTGCTCTACAATAATAATAATAATCATTATTATTAATATTAATAAACAATTAAGTAATAATTAATTGTTAATTTTATTATATGTGATATAATGTATGATGTATGATATTATACGTTAATATATTATGAATGATATATTATGAAGCATACACTTAAAATTAGTATCGATTATTAATAGTAATTAATAAATAATTAATAACAATTAATTAATGTTAGTGATTAATGTTGATAATAAGTACGATTGAATGAATGAACGAATGAGCTGAGAAGCCTCCCTGCCCGCCCCCCCAAACACGGAACGGGGAGGGGCGGGGCTTGGAGGGGAAGAGGGCGTGGCCTCGATCCGAGGGGCGTGGCCTGGTGCGGGAATGGGCGTGGCCTTGTACGTGATTGGTGCGTGTCCCAACGGGGGCGTGGCTTCCCCGCGCGGCTATATAAGGAGATGCAGGGGGCCGTGGCCAAGAGCGGCGGTGGGCGTGGCCTAAGGTGATTGGTCGAGGGCCCGGTCGGGGGCGTGGTCTGTCACGAAGGGGCGTGGTTTCCCCGTGCGTGGCTGTATAGGCGGAGCGGGGGGCGTGGCCTGACGTGATTGGACACGGGTCCGGTTGGGGGCGTGGCTTCCCCGCGCGGCTATATAAGGCGGTGTAGGGGGGCGTGGCCTAACGTGATTGGACGCTGGTCCGTCTGGGGGCGTGGCTTCCCCGCGCGCGACTATATAAGACGGCGGCGCCGGAGCCTCCCGCTCAGAGCGGAGCTGAGGTGGTCGGCGCGGTGGGTGCAGTTGCCCCGGTCCCGAGCACACAGCCCGTCGCCGCTCGCTTCCTTTTCCCTTTTTTCCTTCCCCTTCCCGCCTCGCCAATGAAACTGGCCGCGATGATCAAGAAGATGCGTCCCAGCGAGTCGGAGCCGAGCATCCCGGCCAAGAACTGCTACCGCATGGTCATCCTGGGCTCCTCCAAGGTGGGCAAGACGGCCATCGTGTCGCGCTTCCTCACGGGCCGCTTCGACGACGCCTACACGCCCACCATCGAGGACTTCCACCGCAAGTTCTACTCCATCCGCGGGGAGGTCTACCAGCTCGACATCCTCGACACCTCCGGCAACCACCCCTTCCCCGCCATGCGGCGCCTGTCCATCCTCACAGGTACGGCGCCCCGCCCCTAAGGTTAAGGGAGAAGAAGAAGAATTAATTATTAATAATAATAATAATAATAGTGGCATTTATTAAGCGCTTACTAGGTGCCAAGCGCTGTTCTAAGCGCCGGGGAGCAGACAAGGTGATTGGGTTGTCCCACGGCTCACAATCTTCATCCCCATTTTCCAGATGAGGGAACTGAGGCTCAGCGAAGTGACTTGCCCACGGTCACACAATAATAGTAATAATGGCATTTATTAAGCGCCTACTAGGTGCCAAGCGCTGTTCCAAGCGCCAGGGAGGATACAAGGTGATTGGGTTGTCCCACGGCTCACAATCTTCATCCCCATTTTCCAGATGAGGGAACTGAGGCTCAGCGAAGTGACTTGCCCACGGTCACATAATAATAATAATAATACTGGCATTTATTAAGCGCTTACTATGTGCAAAGCACCGTTCTAAGCGCTGGGGAGGTTGCAAGGTGATCGGGTTGTCCCACGGTGGGGGGCTCACAATCTTCATCCCCATTTTCCAGATGAGGGAACTGAGGCTCAGTGAAGTGACTTGCCCACGGTCACATAATAATAATAATGATGGCATTTATTAAGCACTTACTATGTGCAAAGCACCGTTCTAAGCGCTGGGGAGGCTACAAGGTGATCGGGTTGTCCCATGGGGGAGCTCACGGTCTTCATCCCCATTTTATAGATGAGGGAACTGAGGCCCAGAGAAGTGAAGTGACTTGCCCAAAGTCACACAGCTGACAAGCGGCAGAGTTGGGATTAGAACCCACGGCCCCTGACTCCCAAGCCCGGGCTCTTTGCACCGAGCCACGGTCGAGACCATCAGATCAGACCTCCCGGGGCTGGGAGGGTTTACGGCTGCTTAATCCCCATTTTGCGGATGATGAAATTGAGGGATAGAAGTCAAGTGACTTGGCCAAAGGCACACACGAAAGGCAAGTGGCGGGGCCAGGAGCAGAACCTGTTCACGAGTCGGGAAAAGGGATAGAGGGAAAACGTGTTTTTGTTTTTTTTTCTCCCCCCACCCCCCAATCTCAGCGTGGCTCAGTGGCAAGAGCCCGGGCTTTGGCGTCCAGAGCTCATGGGTTCAAATCCTGACTCTGCCAATTGTCAGTTGTGTGACTTTGGGCAAGTCACTTCACTTCTCTGGGCCTCAGTGACCTCCTCTGTCAAATGGGGATTAAGACTGAGCCCCCCATGGGACAACCTGATCACCTTCTAACCTCCCCAGTGCTTAGTACAGTGCTTCGCACATAGTAAGCGCTTAATAAATGCCATCATTATTGTTATTGGATTGATATTGAGACTGTGAGAATCGTATCAGTGCTTAGAACTGTGCTTGGCACATAGCAAGCGCTTAACAAATACCATCATCATCATTATTATTATTATATGTGCTCTGCCTATAGTAAGTACTCAATAAATACCATTGATTGATTGAGAGTTTACCGTGTGAAGAGCACTGTACTGAGAGCACGGTCCTAGAAGTAAGGAGAACTGGGTTCTAATCCCAGGTCTGCCACTTGCTTGCTGTGTGACCTTAGGCAAGTCACTTTCCTTCTCAGAACCTGTTTCCTCTTCTGTAAAATGGTGATAAAATTATCATGGGTTCAAATCCTGACTCCGCCAATTGTCAGTTGTGTGACTTTGGGCAAGTCACTTCACTTCTCTGGGCCTCAGTGACCTCATCTGTCAAATGGGGATTAAAACTGTGAGCCCCCCCGTGGGACAACCTGATCACCTTGTAATCCCCCCCAGCGCTTAGAACAGTGCTTTGCACATAGTAAGCGCTTAATAAATGCCATCATTATTATTGTTATTATTAGTGTGTAACTCAGACACCCAGCCAGGGGCAAAAGGGATAGAAGAAAAATGTTTTTTCCCCCCCTCCCCAAACTCACCATTCATTCATTCATTCAATCGTATTTATTGAGTATTTATACAGTGCTCTGCACACACTAAGCGCTCAATAAATACGATTGAATGGAGTGCTTACTGTGTGCAGAGCACTGTACTAAGCGCTTGGGAAGTACAAGTTGGCAACATAGAGAGACGGTCTGTACCCAACAGCGGGCTCACAGTCTAGGCTCGTTGACTGCCTCGGTGCAAAGAGTAGAATTAAGAGCAGAGTAAAGCGAATTGAGGTTCAGCAGCCTGAAAGGCACCTATATTATTAATTGTATTTATTGAGCGCTTACTGCGCGCTAAGCACGTGGGAGGGTCCATTATAACACCAGACGCATTCCCTGCCCCTAACGAGCTCACAGTCTAGAGGGAAGCCCGTGGCTTCGGGATCCTTCCTTCACAGCTCCCCCGCCGCCGCACAATTCACACTTCCCTCTGTCCTGTTCTTTCTTCCAGGAGACGTCTTTATCCTGGTGTTCAGCCTGGATAACCGAGACTCCTTCGAGGAGGTGCAGCGCCTCAAGCAGCAGATCCTGGAGACCAAGTCCTGCCTGAAGAACAAGACCAAGGAGAACGTGGAAGTGCCGCTGGTCATCTGCGGCAACAAGGGCGACCGGGACTTCTACCGGGAGGTGGAGGCCCGGGAGATCGAGCAGCTGGTGGGCGGCGACCCCAAGCGCTGCGCCTACTTCGAGATCTCGGCCAAGAAGAACAGCAGCTTAGACCAGATGTTCCGGGCCCTCTTCACCATGGCCAAGCTGCCCAGCGAGATGAGCCCGGACCTCCACCGCAAGGTCTCCGTGCAGTACTGTGACCTGTTGCACAAGAAGGCCCTCAAGAGCAAGAAGCTGCTGAAGGAGGGCGGCGGCGGAGAGCCGGGAGAAGCGTACGGCATCGTGGCCCCCTTCGCCCGCCGGCCCAGCGTCCACAGCGACCTCATGTACATCCGAGAAAAGGCCATCGGGGGTGGCCAGGCCAAAGACAAGGAGCGCTGCGTGATCAGCTAGGAGCCACCGATTAGCTTCTCCCCTGTAACTAAAGCGAAGAGGTTGTTTGTTGTTTTTTTTTGTTTAAAGAAAAAAAAAGACACTCTGGAAGCCCAGAGTGGCATGGGCTCCGGGGTGGCATCTTCCTCCCTGCCCAGGGGTTGCTTTCCACCTGCCCCTGCCATGCTATGGTGGGGGGGGATGGTGGGGCCGGGGCGTGGGGTGCCTTTCTGCTGGGGCGCCTGATACGGAGGAGACAGTCATCTGCTTTTGAAGGAACAGGCTTACGGACTTTAGTGCCCCCCTCTGTACTCTAACGATCCCTAAATGATGCAGGGGAAATGCCCAGCGCGAGGGTGGATTTCACGCAGAGACTCGGGTGGGGGCTGAGGCAGCAGTGGCCAGGCAGCAGAGTGATCGCCTCCAAGCCTAAAGAACGACGACTTGTGCCAAAGTCCCAAAGGGGTATTTTTTTTCCTGCACAAGGGACCCCAGGCTGCCACAAAAATCCGGCCGGAGCCTCACCCTTCCAGTGGCCAACTGGGGAGGGTGTAGGTGAGGTGTAGAAAAATGGACTTGTTTACATGTGCGTGTCCAACTGCAGAAGTTGCACTTTATAGTAGAGCTACTGTGCTGTCATGACATGAACAAAATTTCCAAGTGCTCTGTGTGTGCGTGTGACTAATTGTTAACTTAATTTTTTTACAAAATAAAGTTTTAATAGAAACATTCTTCATTTTTGCTTTTATTGGAGGGAGGGGGGATGGACTGGCATTACTCAAGAAGCAGACCCCGCCGGTGGGGTGGGGGACTTTTTCCCAGGGCTCCGTTACAGCTGTGTTGTGAAAGTTTCCTGGTTGTGGGAGGAAAGTTGCCCTCCATTGTGACTCGGAGAGTGGCTCACGCCTTTCTCCGGTGAAGTAAGCTTTTAACGACACAGGAGAGACACCTAGAGAGCATCAAGGAAAATTGGAAGAGGCTCAACCTGGAGTTTGTGGTATTTATTTGGGTGCTTACTGTATGCACAGCGCTGTAGTAGGGGCTTGGGAGGGTACAATCTAAGAGCTGGTAGAAATGTTCCCTGCCCACAGTGAGCTTACAGACTAGAGGGGGAGACAAAGACGTTACAGATACATAAGTTCTATGGAATATACTTCCTTTTTCTTTCACAAATATTTTCTTGCCCTTAGTCACGTCACGAGGATACAAAATAGTTTCCCCGCTTCAAACTACATTTAACAATTTCCTGAGGCTTCACCCTGCTTTCGCAGTCTAGCTTTGCTTTGTGAACTTGGTCCTCCGTAGAAGGAACCACTAAGACAACAGGGGAGGGGACGGGGGAGAAATTCATGAAGATACAACTAGGCTGTGGGATCAGATTTGCTCCAACTGGGCTGGTTGATCCCTAACATTTAATACCTGTTGCTTCTAATTTCCCCTTGTCAGTGTTAACCTTTGTCTTTCCACAGTGCGAAGAGACCAAGTTTTTATCTGCACTCCAACCCACGGGGTTATTTTACCCCTAAAAGAAGATCCTAATTTTTTTGTTGTTGCTCAGGGGAGTGGCACTGGGAAGAAGCCTCATTACCTGCTTCCATTTAAAGCAGTTCTTGAACTTTTTCCACGGCCATCCCTACCTAACAAAGCAGCTATTCAGATATCCTTATTTGCAAAAACTCCCCTGCTCACAGAGTACCCCCAAGTGAGGATACTTGCCTCAGATACACTGAGTTCTGTAATTACATACTTGAAAAAAATTACAATTACAAAAACGGCCTAATTATTCAGCTCCAGAAATAAGCATTAGGCCACTAGAGGAGAAACCAGATGCTAATCTCCCTCTCCTCAATCAGTCCCACGTTTGCACAGTAATCATATAAAGGCCCCAAACGGAGCACATTAAAACGCAGACGTACCACACTCCACAGCTTCGGTCAGAGCCTCGAGCCCGGCCGGCACAATTTCTCCGCTGGAGGGGCCGGGACGAGAGTTCTAGATAATAATAATAATAATGTTGGCATTTGTTAAGCGCTTACTATCTATCCCGGAGATAGGTGTGGCAGCGGATTGGAAATCAAAAGTTGTGGTCTAGTTCATTAAATCTTCAAAAGTGCCTCGATAGCCTGTTGGCAAATTTGCAACTAATTTGAGTCCGAACGGGCACTTGACTTCCCTGGGCCAGTGCCCTTATCTGTGAAATGGAGAAGATATCTGCCGGCAGAATTTCTCAAAAATACCTGATTTAGTTTCTAGGAGGTCACAAGGCAGAAATAGCACAGAGGGTGTCTGCCTCCTTGATGGCCCATTTAAAAATTTAGACCAACTAAAGGTGCTCTACAAAGCTGATGCGCTCCTAACTCTCCCTGCCTCTCTATTATTATCCAGCTTAACTACTGGGGGTGAAATTTCAGCTCATCATGATGTAGGAAACAAAGAAGAGACTAGCCCAGCCTGCTGCTGACTTCAGCTCTGCAAATTCAGCCCCTTCATCCAAAGGAAAATCCTCCGCCACCTCTCTTCCCAGTGCAGAGTGTGATTTGATCGAAATGGTACAAGTTCAAACTATCGCTTTTAGTCTTCACCCCTTCTTCAAAATGTCCCTAAGAGGTAGGTAGAGAGCAGGTATCTTCTCCATTTCACAGATAAGGGCACTGGCCCAGAGTAAAGTGCCCGTTTGGCCTCAAATTAGTTGCACATTTGCCAACAGGCTATCGAGGCACTTTTGAAGATTTAGTGAACAGACCACAACTTCTGATTTCCAATCCGTTGCCACACCTATCTCCAGGATCAATCAATCAATCGTATTTATTGAGCGCTTACTGTGTGCAGAGCACTGTACTAAGCGCTTGGGAAGTACAAGTTGGCAACATATAGAGACAGTCCCTACCCAACAGTGGGCTCACAGTCTAGAAGGGGGAGACAGAGAACAAAACCAAACATACTAACAAAATGAAATAAATAGAATAGATATGTACAAGTAAAATAAATAGAGTAATAAATATGCACAAACATATATACATATATACAGGTGCCGTGGGGAAGGGAAGGAGGTAAGATGGGGGGATGGAGAGGGGGACAAGGGGGAGAGGAAGGAGGGGGCTGAGTGTGGGAAGGCCTCCTGGAGGAGTTGAGCTCTCAGTAGGGCCTTGAAGGGAGGAAGAGAGCTAGCTTGGCAGATGGGCAGAGGGAGGGCATTCCAGGCCCGGGGGATGACGTGGGCCGGGGGTCGACGGCGGGACGGGCGAGAACGAGGCACGGTGAGGAGATTAGCGGCAGAGGAGCGGAGGGCGCGGGCTGGGCCGGAGAAGGACAGAAGGGAGGTGAGGTAGGAGGGGGCGAGGCGATGGACAGCCCAGGGTGAGGAGTTTCTGCCTGACGCACAGATTGATTGGTAGCCACTGGAGATTTTTGAGGAGGGGAGTGACATGCCCAGAGCATTTCTGGACAAAGACAATCCGGGCAGCGGCGTGAAGTATGGATTGAAGCGGGGAGAGACACGAGGATGGGAGATCAGAGAGGAGGCTGATGCAGTAGTCCAGACGGGATAGGATGAGAGCTTGAACGAGCAGGGTAGTGGTTGGGATGGAGAGGAAAGGGCGGGTCTTGGCAATGTTGCGGAGCTGAGACCGGCAGGTTTTGGTGACAGCTTGGATGTGAGGAGTGAATGAGAGAGCGGAGTCGAGGATGACACCGAGGTTGCGGGCCTGTGAGACGGGAAGGATGGTAGTGCCGTCAACAGTGATGGGAAAGTCGGGGAGAGGGCAGGGTTTGGGAGGGAAGACAAGGAGTTCAGTCTTGGACATGTTGAGTTTTAGGTGGCGGGCGGACATCCAGATGGAGATGTCCTGAAGGCAGGAGGAGATGCGAGCCTGGAGGGAGGGGGAAAGAGCAGGGGCAGAGATGTAGATTTGGGTGTCATCAGCGTAGAGATGATCGTTGAAGCCGTGGGAGCTCCAGTCCCGGCCCCTCCAGCGGAGTAAACAGGGGTTGGCATCAGCAGAGACTCATTCTCTGTGTAAACCTTAAAAGGGTAGGGGCAGAGAGGAGAAGCAAAACAGTGTACTCATTTTTTTTTCAAATTGTGACAAATCAAATCTGAATGCGTGAACCGGCCACATCTCTTCTCACCTGAGAAAACGAAAAATTGATTTTGCTTGGGTAGATAGGGCCACCTGTTGTTCTGATGCTCTAATGGAGTTAGAACTGTTTTAACCACTCTGGATTGTTTGCCTTAGTGCAAAAAGGGCAACCACATGAGCTAATTGAGAGCTGAAGTGATGAGGTGTGTTCCGGAGAACCAGTCCACTAGTCAGGTGGCCCCTGACACACCCCTCCAGTGAATTGCCTTCATTTGCTCCCGCAGAAAGACCAAACTACTTAGAGCTTTTGTACTGCAGCAGAACTAAAGCCGCCTAGTCATCTTCAGGCTTTCAAAATCTACTCTGACCGTATTAAAGCCAAGACGTGGGAAAACAAGAGTGATTTGGTCAAACGTTTCCTGCCACTGCAGGCGCAGGAACAGTATGTACCTGGTTCACGGTGAACGTATCTGAGGGAGGGGAGGAGGGCGGGAGGGGTGGGGAGAGGAATACAGCGACCAAGAGAAGACCGGTTTCCCCAGTGTGCACTTCAGCCCTCTATTCTGGAGCAAACGGATTCGGCGAGTGCCAGGGTCCTTTCTAATAATAATAATAATGGTATTTATTAAGCGCTATGTGCAAAGCACTGTTCTAAGCGCTGGGGGGGATACAAGGTGATCAGGTTGTCCCACGGGGGGCTCACGGTCTTAATCCCCATTTTACAGATGAGGGAACTGAGGCACAGAGAAGTGACTTGCCCAAAGTCACACAGCTGACAGTTGGCGGAGCCGGGATTTGAACCCATGACCGCTACGGAGGCAGGGTAGCCCTTCTTTTTGTAATGACATTTGTTAAGCGCCTGCTTTGTGCCAGGCACTGAGCTAAGCACTGGGGTAGATACAAATGAATCAGGCTATACAGAGACCATGTCCCACACAGACCGCCCAGTCTTAATCGCCATTTTCCAGATGAGATAACTGAGGCCCAGAGAAGTGACTTGCCCAAGGTCACACAGCAGGCAAGGTGGTGGAGCAGGGATCAGAACCCAGGTTCTGCCTCCGAGGCCCGTGCTCTATCCACTAGGCCACACTGCATCTATTGACCCAAGAAAGCCCATTGTCCACTTATCTCGGCTATACACAGTCCATGTCCCACACGGAGCTCCCAGTCTTAATCTCCATTTTCCAGACGAGGGAACTGAGGCCCAGGGAAGTGACTTGCCCAAGGTCACACAGCAGGCAAGGTGGTGGAGCAGGGATCAGAACCCAGGTTCTGCCTCCGAGGCCCGTGTTCTATCCACTAGGCCACACTGCATCTATTCACCCCAGAAAACCCATTGTCCACTTATCTCTATTAGCAGGCTTTTAATCCACACCTACAAATAGTCCTTCGAAGACCCCCTCCCCTCCCAAAGTTATATAACACAATCACTTTAGTCCAGCTATCCTGTAGTTAAAAAAACCAACAAAAAAACAACTCTACCCCCACCTCACCCCGCACAAACCCACACTGAAATTCACCCAGGACCAAACCTGAAACACAGTAACGGGTGAGGAGAGGAAAAAAAAAGAACAGGGGAGATTTTGCTTTTCCCCAGTCCCTTTCAGTCCCGAGAGGAAGTCTCCGTCCCTCTACTCTTTGGGGATTTCGAACATGCAGAGGCTCTTGTATTTCTGCAAGAGTTCATTTTTGGTTCGGACTTGCTCCCTTAAACTCTGGAGTTGCTGCTGTTGCTGCTCCGGGCTCAAGCCGATGCCGGGCATCGTGCTGATGACTTTTCGCATTTCCTGGAACTTGGTCTTCAGGGCGCTCAGCTCCTGGTGGATATCAGGACTGTCCTTGTCCATGCTGTGTGGAAGGCAGAAACCAAACGTTAGCATTGCTCTCTCGGGTTAAGGACGTACGTGGGCTTTCCCTCCAAGTACAGCGAGCAGAAACGGGCAAGTTGAGGCCCAAAGAGTGGGCGTAGCGGACAGAGCCCGGTCCTGGGAGTTAGAAGGTCATAATAATAATAATAATGGCATTTATGAAGCGCTAAGTACTGTTCTAAGCGCTGGGGAGGTTACAAGGTGATCAGGTCGTCCCACGGGGGGCTCACAGTCTTAATTCCCATTTTACAGATGAGGTGACCGAGGCACAGAGAAGGGAAGTGATTTGGCTCAGTGGAAAGAGCACGGGCTTTGAAGTCAGAGGTCATAGGTTCAAATCCCAGCTCCGCCACGTCTGCTGTGTGACCTTGGGCAAGTCACTTAACTTCTCTGAGCTTCAGTTACCTCATCTGCAAAATGGGGATTAAGACTGTGAGCCCCACGTGGGACAACTTGATCACCCTGTACCCCCCCAGCGCTTAAAACAGTGCTCTGCACATAGTAAGTGCTTAACAAATGCCATCATTATTATTATTATTTGCCCAAAGTCACACAGCTGACATGAGTTGACATGAGCTGACATGACTTGAGTCATGGGTTCTAATCCCTGCTCCCCCACTTGTCTGCAGCGTGATCTTGGGCAAGCCACTTAACTTCTCTGGGACTCAGTTACCTCATCTGTAAAATGGGGATTAAGATTGTGAGCCCCACATGGGACAACCTGATCACCTTGTATCCTCCCCAGGGCTTAGAACAGTGCTTTGCACATAGTAAGCGCTTAAGAAATGCCATCTTTATTATTATTATTACATAGGTGTGTGGGGCTGAGGTGGAGAGGTGGTGAATAAAGGGAGCAAATCGGGGAGATGCAGAAGGGATTGGGAGAAAAGGAAATGAGGGCTTAGTTACGGAAATCTTCTTGGAGGAGACGGGCCTTCAATAAGGCTTTGAAGGAGGGGAGAGTCATTGTCTGTCGGATAGGAAAAGGGAGGGTATTCTGACATTGTTATTGTTATTATTATTATGTAGGTTAAATGAGAGAGCGGAGTCAAGGATGGTGTCAAGTTTGCGGGCTAATGAGACAGGAAGGATGGTGCTGTCTATAGCGATGGGAAAGTCAGAGGACAGGGCTTGGGTGGGAATATAAGGAGCTCAGTTTTAGACATGTTAAGTTGGACGGCAGGTCACCCAAATAGAGATGTCTTGAAGGCAGATGGAAATGCAAGACGGCAGAGAGGGTGAGAGATCAGGGCTGGAGATGTAGATTTGGGAATTATCTGCATAGCGGTGGTAGTTGAAGCCATGGGAGTGGATGAGTTCTCCGAGGGAGTGGGTGAAGATGGAGAAATAGAAGGGGACCCAGAACTGAACGGTTACCACAGAGGTTTCTATCTGCCAAGATGCTTCATAATAATAATAATGGCATTTATTAAGCGCTTACTATGTGCAAAGCACTGTTCTAAGCGCTGGGGAGGTTACAAGGTGATCAGATTGTCCTATGGGGGGGGCTCAGTCTTAATCCCCATTTTTCAAATGAGGTAACTGAGGCACAGAGAAGTTAAGTGACTTGCCCAAAGTCACACAGCTGACAGCTGGTGGAGCTGGGACTTGAACCCATGACCTCTGACTCCAAAGCCCATGCCCTTTCCACTGAGCCACGCTGCTTCATCACGGCAATTACCACTAATGGGACGATTAGAACCAGAGCTACCCAACTCAAGATCTCTGGGAGGGAAAGGACATTACGCTCTTAGACACAAGTGTCCTGAACACTGGTCTGCTTCATTCGAGTTGCTGAAAACCTGTTTTCCATTAATGTCTCTAAACTCGGTAGTTGAAAAAAAAAACCCAAAACCCCCAAAAGATTACAAGACATAAAATAATTCTGATTAAGCTACCCTCTTAGCACTAGGGTCCCAGATTTCAGTAGTAGTAGTAACAGCTTTTTATTAAGCGCTGTGTGCAGAGTGGAAATTAGACACGGTCCCTGTCCCTCATGGGGCTCCCAGGCACATTCAATGCGACTGAACCTTCATTTACAAATGTGCTATTTTTTTTAATGGTATTTTTTGAGTGCTTACTATGTGTCAGACACTGTACTTAGTACTGGGATGGATTCCAGCTAATCCAGGTTGGACATAGCTCCTGTCCCACCTCGGGGGCTCAGTCTTCATCTCCATTTTACAGATGAGGTAACTGAGGCCCAGAGAACTTAAGTGGCTTCCCCGCGGTCACACAGCAGACCAGTGGCATGTCCTCGGACTCTTGGGCCCTTGCTCTATCCCCTAGGCCACCCCGTTTCCCTGGCTACTGGAAAGATTTCCAGACTGTGAGCCCACTGTTGGGTAGGGACCGTTTCTATATGTCGCCAACTTGGACTTCCCAAGCGCTTAGTACAGTGCTCTGCACACAGTAAGTGCTCAATAAATACGACTGAATGAATGAATGATGCAGGTGAAAACCATGAATCTTCCCAAGCAGAGAGAGAAGGCCAGAAAAGCAGCCACTTAAGCTCCCTTACATTTGGGCTCATCTCACACGCTAAATATTTTCCAACTAGCAGCACTTGCTTTCCTGAAAAATCACATGTGGCTTATCAGTTGCTCACACGCACTTCTCTTTTAAAAGTTAACAAGTAGATGGGGTTCTGAAAAACATGGCTTTGATTCAAAGGAACTAGCAGCCAGTTCAATGAGCTGTTCTAAACGAAGTCACTGAGGCAAGAAACAAGGAAAAAAATCGCCCATTTTCATTTTTGAAAATAAATTACAATCCCTAGCGGGAATCTTTGAACCAGATGGTGCCAATCCATTTTCTCATTCATTATTTCCCATCTTGTGTGCACAGAATGTTTTTTCCAAGGATTCATAGTAACATATTCATTACTCCCTTGCAAATAAAATAGCGGACGGCTGTTAAATGCCGATCGGTGGGCAGGCACCTAGAAATTACAGAGCAGTTGAAGATCTTCACAGTTGTAGAAGACCTTAATAAGGAAGCACAGCTCGAGCTGCTAAAACACAATTTTCGCTAAAAGCCTCCCCGCCCTACTACGTGTGAGTTCAAATCTCCTTTATATTAAGAGAAGTAGCATGGCCTAGCGGATAGAGCACGGGCCTGGGACTCAAGAGGACCTGGGTTCGAATTCCAGTTCCGCCACTTGTCTGTGTGAGCTTGGACAAGTCACGCAACTTCTCTGGGCCTCAGTCACCTCATCTGTAAAATGGGGATTAAGACTGCGAGTCCTATGTGGGACAGGGACAGTGTCCAACCTGATTATCTTGTTTTTACCACAACACTCAGTCCACTGCCTGGCACAGAAGCGGTGCTTAACAATTACAATAATTTTAAGGCAGTCAATTCCCTCCCCGTGCACTTCCCTTTTCCCGGATATTTTCCTGTCTTTCCCCCACATCCCCAATTCACTGCCCAGTCTCCCTGTCTTACTCCAGTACTTTTTAAATTACCATGCTAATGCTAACAGCTGCATGGCAAGAGGGGGTGGCAGAAAAGCTTCTGGGAACATGGACTACGTTGCCAACTTGTCCTTCCCAAGCGCTTAGTACAGTGCTCTGCACACAGTAAGTGCTCAATAAATACGATTGAAGGTGAACATGAATGGGAGGTGGGGGGAGGAAGGGATTATAGTGAAATTTTCTCCATCTGAGATGGCTGACAACCCTGTTGGGCCTGGTTCTGAAATGCAACCAATTAATTGCATGGTAAATCAAATAGGCCAACATGCCCCAGGGGACAATTTTCATGACACAACCACACTTCTAAAGCAGGTAACCTGCTTGTATTTTGAAGTATGCCTGTGTAGTGAACTATGCACAGAAAACACTCAATAAATCCTATTAGCATGAAATAGAGAATTTATCTTAGGATTCATGAACCGCCTCATCATCTAATCCTAAGACACTTCCCAATTGAAATGGAACACTTCATAATGAAGTGTTTTTATTTTTTTGTTTTATTTTATTTTTAAATTTTATTTTTAAGTGTTTTTAATGAATTTAAGCACTTAGAACAGTGCTCTGCATACAGTAGACGCTCAATATATAGACTGAATGAATGGATAATGAATTTAGTTAAGGAAAACTGCAATTTCCAAATTGATATGCTGCTTGGGCGTGGGGCGGTGAGAAGGCAGAAAGGGAATAAATTTGGATTTTTTTTTTCTTTCCAAAGTGGACAGGAAAGAGAAGGAAAACCTAAGCCCAGCTCCACAATAAATCCAAAGATCATTTCATTATGTGAGCAGAATGTGATACACACTGAATCAATCAATCGTATTTATTGAGCGCTTACTGTGTGCAGAGCAATGTACTAAGTGCTTGGGAAGAATCCAGTCCAGGTCAGAGAGGATCCTGTTGATCTTTTATTTTATTTATTTAATATGGTATTTTACTGAGTTCCACATGGGACTCAGTTTAAGTGTAAGGGAGAACAGATATTGAATCTCCATTTTACAGTTGAGGAAACTGAGGCACAGAGAAGTTAAGGGACTTGCCCGAGATCACACAGCAGACAGCTGGCGGATCCAGGATAAGAACCCGGGTCCCCTGATGACTCCCAGCCCATGCTCTTTTCACGCTGCTGCTTCTTTAATAAAGCCGCAGAAACGAGACAGAAGAACCACACTAGCGCCCACGGAAAAGCTGAATAAAAATGTCCCTCTTTGGGCAATTCACCTTACACCGACCACAACAAACTTCAACTAGGTCTGAAAATAAAAATCGGCCAAGTTGTTAACCGTTCGGTCAAAGGCTGCTCGTCTGAAGCCACGTCCCTTCCCTGAGCAGGAGTCGGGAAAGGAAGAAAACTTAAATAACAGCAGCTCCTGAAGTTTTTATACTTGAAAAGGAGGCCAGTTAGCACACAGAGAAGGACACTTGCGATTTCAAAGTCAACCTCCATTGTCGGGAAACGGGCCAGGGTTCTCGGGGAGCGGGGGACACTTTATTCAACAACGGCCTTACGCTCAGTATGACGCTGGGCCAGAACCGCTTTGAAATAACACAACAGAAAGGACCCGTTCTTGAGCCGGCCCAGAATCTCACGTGAACAAAGGAAAAGGCCTCCCGAAGAGCCCGGGTTTTGTGTTGAATGCGAGCCGCCCTCCTACCTTCGGAGGAGGATGAGCAGGATGCGACGGGGTCGACCACGGGATGAGAACCCGGCCGTGGCTGACAGCCCAGCACTGCCGAACCACAGGTTGGCTGGAGGTTGCCAAGTCGGTCCCAAGGTAGCTCGGCCTCAAAGGTCCCCGAATGCTATTCATTCATTCAATTCAATCGTATTTATTGAGCGCTTACCGCGTGCAGAGCACTGGACTAAGCGCTTGGGAAGTACAATTTAGCAACATATAGAGACGGTCCCTACGACACTGAATACTGCATGAATACGTAAATATTTTTACGTTTGTCTCCCCTAAGGTCCTTTCGGGCTGGAAACAAGTCGCTCATTTTTGTCGTCGTACTTTCCTGGTGCTTAGTATAGTACACGCGCCCGGGGTGCTCAATAAATACCATTCTACCACCAAGACTTGGCTCGTTCGATCGTATTTATTGAGCACTGTACTAAGCATGTGGGAGACTACAAAACAGTTGGTAGACCACATTCCCTGCCCCGAACGAGCTGACAGTCTAGACGGAAGACTCCTCTTCCTCCTCCTCTTACTGTAGCAAGGAAGAGGGATTCCAATTCCCAATTCCTCCACTCCTCAGCCACCCCCTTTCCTGCCCAGGCTGCAGGAAGCTGGGGATGAGCCGCCTTGCCTAGTGGATACAGCCCGGGCCTGGGTTCTAATCCCGGCTCTGCCTCTCGCCTGCTGTGTGACCCTGGGCAAGTCACTTCACTTCTCCGGGTTTCAGTTCCCTCATCTGCAGAATGGGGATTGAGACTGTGAGCCCCACGTAGGATAGGGATTGTGTCCAAACTGATATGCTTGTACCCGCCCCAGCGCTTAGAACAGTGCTTGACGCATAGTCAGCGCTTAACAGATGCTGTAATTATTAAAACAGTTTAGTGCATGCACAGACTAACCCGCCGTGCCTGGATTTCTTTGACCCCCACATGACATCAGAGCCAGGAGGGTCCACACGGAGAGTATCGGGGTCACCGCGGTCACCGCAGACCCAGCCGAAGCCGCCGTCACAAACCAAAATATTACGGTCGAGCCCAAATCCAATGGGAATCTCAAAAGCCCAGCCTTATGCCCCAGATAGTTTCTGGTCAAGTCCGTCTTTTTTCTTTCTCCTTTCCCCTACTGGAAATTCAAAGTTTGCTCTGGAGGTAGCATCAGCATCCCGGCTCCTCCTATTGTCAGCTGTGTGACTTTGGGAAAGTCACTTAACTTCTCTGGGCCTCAGTAACCTCATCTGTAAAATGGGGATTAAGACTGTGAGCCCCACGTGGGACAACCTGATCACCTTGAATCCTCCCTAGCGCTTAGAACAATGCTTTGCACATAGTAAGCGCTTAACAAATGCCATCATCATTATTATTATTATCAGGAAGATGAAAAGACTATGGTGTCTGCCAAAAGTCATCTTTTGTTGGAATCTGGCAAAAGAGAATGGGACTTTAAGGGAAGGTGACCACTACTCTGATATAATCTCCCAAGTGTTTAGTACAGTGCTCTGCACACAGTAAGTACCATTGATTGACTGATTACGAATCAGGATACCCAGATTCTAGATCCAGCTCTGGGTGAACTTGGTGGGTGGGGAAAAAAAGAGGGAAAAAAAAATCACAACTCTGATCCCGGTTTCTCGCTTTTAAAATGGGGAGAGGGTACCTGTTCCCCGTACCTCTTGGATTGTGAAGATGCGGTAGTGGAGTGAAGGGAGGGCAAAAGAGAGACAATACACAAAGTAGAGGGTGCCAAGTAGAGTGACCACTGGCTGGAAAAAACTGTGAGCACGTAGGACCCTCAGGACAGTTGCATGTCCTCGGTTTCTCCATCCCTTTAGTGGACACTTTGCAGATGCCACTGACTGACCTTTCACCAACCACTTAGGCACAGCTGTCTGCACCTGTATATATGTATATATGTTCGTACATATTTTTTTACTCTATTTATTTATTTATTTAATTTATTTCTACATATCTATTCTATTTTATTTTGTTAGTATGTTTGGTTTTGTTGTCTGTCTCCCCCTTTTAGACTGTGAGCCCACTGTTGGGTAGGGACTGTCTCTATATGCTGCCAATTTGTACTTCCCAAGCGCTTAGTACAGTGCTCTGCACATAGTAAGCGCTCAATAAATAGGATTGATGATGATGATGATGATAAACCTAGAGGTCAGTCACGGAACGAAGAAAGGGTCTCAAATCTGCCCTGAACCAACTCCCATATTCATTCTTGTCATGTGAATCCTGCCATTTCCACAAATTTCTGCTCCTTTCTCTCCAACCAAACACGATCTCCCCAGTCTGGGTTCCCTTGGCAATCTGGCTACACTAAAATAACAGCTCCCTCACTGGTCTCTCTGCCTCCCACCTCTCTTCCCTCTGCTGCCCAGATCATTTTCCTAAAGGGGTCATCCACTCCTTAAAAATCCTCCATGGTTACATTGTTCTCTCCGCATCAAGCATAAATTCCCAATGGCTTTAAGGCAATCAGCTCACTCTCCTTCTTATCAATTTTTCCTCATCTACAGCACCCCAGCTCAAACTCTGCCTTCCACCCAAGTTAACCTCACCGGGCCTCGTGACCCTCTGTGACCCTCTTGATCACATTCTTCCCGGGCCTGCGACTCTCTCCCCCTTCAAAACCATATCACAGCACTCCCTATCTTTAAAATGTTTCTAATATTCTACCTCCTCCAGGTTTTCCTCAATTTTTTTTAATGGTACTTGTTAAGCACTAACTATGCCCAACTTGTACTTCCCAAGGGCTTAGTACAGTGCTCTGCACACAGTAAGCACTCAAAAAATACGACTGAATGAATATGCCAGGCATTGTTCTAAGCGCTGGGGTGGATACAAGCAAATTGTGTTGGACACAGTCCCCGTCCCACATAATAATAATGGCATTTATTAAGCGCTTACTATGTGCAAAGCACTGTTCTAAGTGCTGGGGAGGTTACAAGGTGATCGGGTTGTCCCACGGGGGGGGCTCACAGTCTTCATCCCCATTTTCCAGATGAGGGAACTGAGGCCCAGAGAAGTGAAGCGACTTGCCCAAAGTCACACAGCTGACAAGTGGCGGAGCTGGGATTCGAACCCACGACCCCGGACTCCCAAGCCCGGGCTCTTCCAACTAAGCCACGCTGTGGTGGGGGCCTAGTCTGGGAAGGCCTTCCGGAGGAGGTGAGCTTTCAGTACCGTGAGAGAAGCAGCGTGGCTTAGTGGAAAGAGCCCAAGCTTAGGAGTCAGAAGTCATGGGTTCGAATCCCGGCTCCGCCAGCTGTCAGCTGTGTGACTTTGGGCAAGTCACTTCACTTCTCTGGGCCTCAGTGACCTCATCTGTCAAATACGGGTGAAGACTGGAAGCCCCACAGGGGACAATTCATTCAATCATACTTACTGAGCGCTTACTGTGTGCAGAGCACTGTACTAAGCACTTGGGAAGTACAAATCGACAACATATAGAGACGGACCCTACCCAACAACGGACTCACGGTCTAGAAGGGGGAGACAGACAACAAAACAAGTAGACAGGTGACAAAAACAAGTAGACAGGTGATGACTTTCATATCTCAGGTATTCTGGGGAAAGAGGCGGCATGGCTGGGAGACATGCGCTCGTGTATTTTGAGGCCACTTTCGGGTGTGATTTGCATTTGGATTTACTGGAATCAGACATGCTCTAGGCTCTTGACAGGCTTCAAACTGCTTCTCCAGGACACTGAGGGCCACAGAATTATGAGATTATATGGAGGAAATGTCTTAACAGGACTTCATATTCTCCGCCTACCCGAAAAATGTGAAAATCGGCTCAAATTATATACAAATCCCAAGTCCAGCTCACTTGAGGACGTTCCCACCCTGCAGGATAGTTCACTATTCTTTACAATTCTTGGCTGAAGTTTCCCTACAACCTCACCTCAAATGACCTTGTACCTACCCCAGCGCTTAGAACAGTGCTTGGCACATAGTAAGCGCTCAACAAAAAACATTATTATTCCTATTATTACCGTGCTGTAGCCAAGCAGCGTGGCTCAGTGGCAAGAGAGTGGGCTTGGGAGTCGGAGATTGTGGGTTCTAATCCCGGCTCCGCCACTTGTCCGCTTTTGGGCAAGTCACTTCACTTCTCTGGGCCTCAGTTACCTCACCTGGAAAATGGGGGTGAAGACTAGGAGCCCCACGTGGGACAACCTGATGACCTTGTATCTCCCCCAGCGCTTAGAACAGTGCTTGGCACATAGTAAGCGCTAAATGACGACGATGATGGTATTTGTTAAGCGCTTACTGCGTGGCTCAATGGAAAGAGCACGGGCTCGGGAGTCAGAGGTCATGGGTTCTAATCCCGGCTCCCCCACATGTCTGCTGTGTGATCTTGGGCAAGTCACTTAACTTCTCTGAGCCTCAGTTCCCTCATCTGTAAAATGGGGATTAAGACTGTGAACCCCATGGGGGACAACGTGATCCCCTTGTAATAATAATAACAATGATGGCATTTATTAAGCGCTTACTATGTGCAAGGCATTGTTCTAGGTGCTGGGGAGGTTACAAGGTGTCCAAGGTGTCCCACAGGGGGCTCACAGTCTTCATCCCCATTTTACAGATGAGGGCACTGAGGCCCAGAGAAGCGACTTGCCCAAAGTCACCCAGCTGACAAGTGGCGGGGTCGGGATTAGAACCCACAACCTCTGATTCCCAAGTCTGGGCTCTTGTCATTGAGCCACGATGCTTACCAAATACTATCATAATGATAATAACGATGGCATTTATTAAGCACTTACTAGGTGCAAAGCACTGTTCTAAGAACTGGGGGGGATACAAGGTGATTAGGTTGGCTCACGTGGGGCTCACAGTCTTCATCCCCATTTTACAGATGAGGGTACTGAGGCCCAGAGAAGTGAAGTGACTTGCCCAATGTCACCCAGATGACAAGTGGTGGAGACGGGATTAGAACCCATGACCTCTGACTCCCAAGCCCGGGCTCTTTCCACTGAGTCACGCGGCTTACCAAATAGTATCATAATAATAAAAGCATTTCCCCCTTCTAGACTTCTAGACCCGAGCGCTTCGTCCAGTGCTCAGCACACAGTAAGTGCTCAATAAGTACGACTGAATGAATAAACGAATGAAAATGTGCAAAGCACTGTTTTAAGCGCTGGGGAGGTTACAAGGTGATCAGGTTGTCCCACGGTGGGCTCACAGTCAGCGTGGCTCAGGGAAAAGAGCCCGGGCTTTGGAGTCAGAGGTCATGGGTTCAAATCCCAACTCTGCCAGTTGTCAGCTGGGTGACTTTGGGCAAGTCACTTCACTTAGGGAAGCAATACGGCTCAGTGGAAAGAGCCTGGGCTTTGGAGTCCGTGTCATGGGTTCATATCCCGGCTCCGCCACTTGTCAGCTCTGTGACCCTGGGCAAGTCACTTCACTTCTCTGTGCCTCAGTTACCTCATCTGTGAAGTGGGGATTAAGATTGTGAGCCCCCCATGGGACACCCTGATCACCTTGTAATCTCCTCAGCGCTTAGAACAGTGCTTTGCACATAGTAAGCCCTTCATAAGTGCCATTATTGTTATTATTACTATTATTCTCTGGGCCTCAGTTCCCTCATCTGTCAAATGGGGATTAAAATTGTGGGAGCCCCATGTGGGACAACCTCATCACCTTGGAACCTCCCCAGCGCTTGGAACAGTGCTTGGCACATAGTAAGCACTTCATAAATGCCATCATTATTATTATTATTATTCTCTGGGCCTCAGTTCCCTCATCTGTCAAATGGGGATTAAAATTGTGGGAACCCCCCGTGGGACAACCTCATCACCTTGGAACCTCCCCAGCACTCAGAACAGTGCTTTGCACGTAATAAGTGCTTCATAAATGCCACTATTATTACTATTGTTCTCTGGGCCTCAGTTCCCTCATCTGTCAAATGGGGATTAAAATAGTGGGAGCCCCCTGTGGGACAACCTCATCACTTTGTAACCTCCCCAGCGCTTAGAACAGTGCTTGGCATGTAGTAAGTGCTTAATAAATGCTATTATTATTATTATTCTCTGGGCCTCAGTTCCCTCATCTGTCAAATGGGGATTAAAATTGTGGGAGCCCCTCCTGAGACAACTTGATCATCTTGGAACCTCCCCAGTGCTTAGAACAGTGCTTGGCACGTAGTAAGTGCTTAATAAATGATATTATTATTATTATTATTCTCTGGGCCTCAGTTCCCTCATCTGTCAAATGGGGATTAAAATAATGTGAGCCCCCTGTGAGACAATTTGATCATCTTGGAACCTCCCCAGTGCTTAGAACAGTGCTTGGCACATAGTAAGCGCTTCATAAATGCCATTATTACTATTATTCTCCGGGCCTCAATTCCCTCATCTGTCAAATGGGGATTAAAATAATGTGAGCCCCCCGTGAGACAATTTGATCATCTTGGAACCTCCCCAGCGCTTAGAACAGTGCTTGGCACGTAGTAAGCGCTTCATAAATGCCATTATTACTATTATTCTCTGGGCCTCAGTTCCCTCATCTGTCAAATGGGGATTAAAATTGTGTGAGCCCCCCGTGGGACAACCTCATCACCTTGGAACCACCCCAGCGCTTAGACCAGTGCTTAATAAATAACATTATTATTATTATTATTATTACTCTCTGGGCCTCAGTTCCCTCATCTGTCAAATGGGGATTAAAATTGTGGGAGCCCCTCCTGAGACAACTTGATCATCTTGGAACCTCCCCAGTGCTTAGAACAGTGCCTGGCACGTAGTAAGTGCTTAATAAATGCTATTATTATTATTATTCTCTGGGCCTCAGTTCCCTCATCTGTCAAATGGGGATTAAAATAGTGGGAGCCCCCCGTGGGACAGCCTCATCACCTTGTAACCACCCCAGCGCTTAGAACAGTGCTTGGCACATAGTAAGTGCTTAATAAATAACGTTATTATTATTATTCTCTGGGCCTCAGTTCCCTCATCTGTCAAATGGGGATTAAAATAATGTGAGCCCCCCGTGAGACAATTTGATCATCTTGGAACCTCCCCAGCGCTTAGAACAGTGCTTGGCATATAGTAAGTGCTTAATAAATGCTATTATTATTATTATTCTCTGGGCCTCAGTTCCCTCATCTGTCAAATGGGGATTAAAATAGTGGGAGCCCCCCGTGAGACAACTTGATCATCTTGGAACCTCCCCAGCGCTTAGAACAGTGCTTGGCACAGAGTAAACACTTCATAAATGCCATCATTATTATTCTTATTCTCTGGGCCTCAGTTCCCTCATCTGTCAAATGGGGATTAAAATAGTGGGAGCCCCCCGTGGGACAGCCTCATCACCTTGGAACCTCCCCAGCGCTTAGAACAGTGCTTGGCACATAGTAAGTGCTTAATAAATGCTATTATTATTATTATTCTCTGGGCCTCAGTTCCCTCATCCGTCAAATGGGGATTAAGATTATGTGAGCCCCCCGTGAGACAACTTGATCATCTCGGAACCTCCCCAGCGCTTAGAACAGTGCTTGGCACATAGTAAATGCTTAATAAATGCTATTGTTATTATTATTATTATTATTATTATTCTCCGGGCCTCAGTTCCCTCATCTGTCAAATGGGGATTAAAACTGTGTGGGACAGCTTGATCACCTTGGAACCTCCCCAGCGCTTAGCACAGTGCCCTGTATATATGTATATATCCTGTATATATGTATATATGGTTGTACGTATTTATTACTCTATTTATTTATTTATTTTACTTGTACATTTCTATCCTATTTATTTTATTTTGTTGGTATGTTTGGTTCTGTTCCCTGTCTCCCCCTTTTAGACTGTGAGCCCACTGTTGGGTAGGGACTGTGTCTATGTGTTCCCAATTTGTACTTCCCAAGCGCTTAGTACAGTGCTCTGCACATAGTAAGCGCTCAATAAATACGATTGATTGATTGATTGATTGATCACCTTGGAACCTCCACAGCGCTTAGCACAGTGGTTGGCACGTAGTAAACGCTTCATAAACAACATCATTATTATTATTATTATTCTCTGGGCCTCAGTTCCCTCATCTGTCAAATGGGGATTAAGATTATGTGAGCCCCCCGTGAGACAACTTGATCATCTCGGAACCTCCCCAGCGCTTAGAACAGTGCTTGGCACATAGTAAACGCTTAATAAATGCTATTGTTATTATTATTATTATTATTATTCTCCAGGCCTCAGTTCCCTCATCTGTCAAATGGGGATTAAAACTGTGTGGGACAGCTTGATCACCTTGGAACCTCCCCAGCGCTTAGCACAGTGCCCTGTATATATGTATGTATCCTGTATATATGGTTGTACATATTTATTACTCTATTTATTTTACTTGTACATTTCTATCCTATTTATTTTATTAGTATGTTTGGTTCTGTTCTCTGTCTCCCCCTTTTAGACTGTGAGCCCACTGCTGGGTAGGGACTGTCCCTATGTGTTGCCAATTTGTACTTCCCAAGCGCTTAGTACAGTGCTCTGCACATAGTAAGCGCTCAATAAATACGATTGATTGATTGATTGGCACGTAGTAAGCGCTTCACACATGCCGTCGTCACAGTTATTATTATTCTTTACCATTTGATGATGGCGTGGACGAGGGGCAAAAAGGAGTAGCTGTCCTCGTCGTCCTCCTTCAGGCCCGGGGGCGGCGGCGGGGGCGGCGGGGGCTTGGGGTCGGGCGGCTCCTGAGGCGGCTGAGGCGGCGGCTGAGGCGGCCCTTCCCCTCCCGCGGCCGCCATTGCCTTCCCGTCCGCCCCGAACGGTCGCACACTGCTGACGTCGTCGCGCGTCGCGCCTGCGCACAAAGCACCCGCGCCTGCGCACAAAGGCGCGCGCATGCGCACACCCCCCCGCCCTGGCCGGCGCGCCCCTTTGACGTCACGCGAAGGCCCCGCCGGCCCTGGCCGTTGCTGGGCAACGAGGGAGGCCCGCGCCTCCTGGTAGTAGCTTGCCAAAATGGCGTTGGTTCCATTCATTCATTCGCTCATTCATTCATTCATTGAGCGCTTACTGTGTGCAGAGCAATCAATCAATCGTATTTATTGAGCGCTTACTGTGTGCAGAGCACTGGACTAAGCGCTTGGGAAGTACAAGTTGGCAACATGTAGAGCACTGTACTAAGCGCTTGGGAAATCCGAGTCGGTAACATCGAGAGCAAGTCACTTCACTTCTCTGGGCCTCAGTTCCCTCATCTGTAAAATGGGGGTGAAGACTGTGAGCCCCCCCGAGGGACAACCTGATCACCCTGTAACCTCCCCAGCGCTTAGAACAGTGCTTTGCACAGAGTAAGCGCTTAACAAATGCCATCATTATTACTATTATCTAGAGACGGTCCCTACCCAACAGCGGGCTCATAGTCTAGAAGGGGGAGACGGAGAACAAAACAAAACATATTAACAAAATAAAATAAATAGAATAAATATGTACAAATAAAATAAATAAATAGAGTAATAAACTGCGAACATATATGAATGAATTCATTCATTCAATTGTATTTCACTCGTTCGTTCATATTGTTCTTCTAGACTGTGAGCCCACTGTTGGGTAGGGAGCGCATCTATATGTTGCCACCTTGTACTTCCCAAGCGCTTAGTACAGTGCTCTGCACACAGTAAGTGCTCAATAAATACGATTGATTGATTGATTGAGCACCTACTGTGTGCAGAGCACTGGACTAAGCGCTTGGGAAGCCCCCCCCACACCTTACCTCCTTCCCCTCCCCACAGCACCTGTAATAATAATAATAATAGTAATAGTAATGGTATTTGTTAAGCGCTTACTATGTGCAGAGCACTGTTCTAAGCGCTGGGGAGGTTACAAGGTGATCAAGTTGTCCCATGTGGGGCGCACAGTCTTAATCCCCATTTTACAGATGAGGTAACTGAGGCTCAGAGAAGTTAAGTGACTCGCCCAAGGTCACACGGCAGACATGTGGGGGAGTCGGGATTCGAACCCATGACCTCTGACTCCAAAGTCCGGGCTCTTTCCACTGAGCCACGCTGCTCCTCTGTATATATTCATTCATTCAATTGTATTTATTGAGCGCTTCCTGTGTGCAGAGCAGTAGACTAAGCGCTTGGGAAGTCCTCCCCCACCCCTCAAGCCTTACCTCCTTCCCCTCCCCACAGCACCTGTATATATTCGTTCATTCAATCGTATTTATTGAGCGCTTACTGTGTGCAGAGCACTGTACTAAGCGCTTGGGAAGTCCAAGTTGGCAACATGTGGAGACGGTCCCTACCCAACAACGGGCTCACAGTTTAGAAGGGGGACACAGACAACAAAACGAAACATGTGGACAGGTGTCAAGTCATCAGAATAAATAAAAGTAAAGCTAGATGCACATCATTGACAAAATAAATAGTAAATATGTACAAGTAAAATAATAATAATAATAATAATGGCATTTATTAAGCGCTTACTATGTGCAAAGAACTGTTCTAAGCGCTGGGGAGGTTACAAGGTGATCAGGTTGTCCCACCGGGGGCTCACAGTCTTCACCCCCATTTTCCAGATGAGGTAACTGAGGCCCAGAGAAGTGAAGTGACTTGCCCAAAGTCACACAGCTGACAGTTGGCGGAGCCGGGATTTGAACCCATGACCTCTGACTCCAAAGCCCGGGCTCTTTTCCACTGAGCCGCGCTGCTTCCAAAATAGAGTAATAAATCTGTACAAACACATATACAGGTGCTACGGGGAGGGGAAGTGAAGTGACTTGGCCAAGGTCACACAGCAGGCAAGTGGCAGAGGCGGAATTAGGACTCTGTGTCCTTTGACTCCCAAGCCCGGGCTCTTTCCACTGGGCCACACTGCTTCTCTATAAGGCCAGCCGCTTTAGATCTGCAGTTGGTCGCTACATTCCCTGCCCACAACGAGCTCCTGCCTCTAATAATTATAATAATGATGGCATTTGTTAAGCGCTTACTATGTGCCAAGCACTGTTCTAAGCGCTGGTAATAATTATAATAATGATGGCATTTATTAAGCGCTTACTATGTGCAAAGCACTGTTCTAAGCGCTGGGGAGGTTACAAGGTGATCAGGTTGTCCCACGGGGGGCTCACAGTCTTCATCCCCATTTTACAGATGTGGTAACTGAGGCCCAGAGAAGTGAAGTGACTTGCCCCAAGTCACCCAGCTGACAATTGGCAGAGCTGGGATTCGAACCCATGACCTCGGACTCCAAAGCCCGGGCTCTTTCCACTGAGCCACGCTGCTTAGATGCAAGGTAATCAGATTGTCCCACCTGGGGCTCACAGTCATAATCCCCATTTGACAGATGGGGTCACTGAGGTCCAGAGAAGTTCATTCATTCATTCATTCATTCATTCAATTCATTCATTCAATCGTATTTATTGAGCGCTTACGCAGAGCACTGGACTAAGCGCTTGGGAAGTACAAGTTGGCAACATATGGAGACGGTCCCTATCCAACAGTGGGCTCACAGTCCCGTATTTATTGAGCACTTACTGTGTACACTGTACTAAGCGCTTGGGACGTACTGAGTTGCCCAAAGTCACACAGCAGACGTGGCGGAGCGGAATTAGAACCCATGACCTCTGACTCCCAAACCCGGGCTCTTTTGCTTTTTTCCTTGGGGTCTTTAAGTACCTGATTTGAAATGATTGACAGGCTGTTGGATTTTGCTTGATTTATGCTCAGAGGGCATCATTGTACGTATTTAGAGAAGCAGCGTGGCTCAGTGGAAAGAGCCCGGGCTTTGGAGTCAGAGGTCATGGGTTCGAATCCCGGCTCCGCCACAGGTCTGCTGTGTGACCTTGGGCAAGTCACTTCACTTCTCTGAGCCTCAGTTACCTCATCTGGAAAATGGGGATTATGACTGTGAGCCCCCCGTGGGACAACCTGATCACCTTGTATCCCCCCCAGCGCTTAGAACAGTGCTTTGCACATAGTAAGCGCTTAACAAATGCCATTATTATTATTATTTACTATTCTATTTATTTTATGTTGTTAATCTGTTTTGTTTTGTTGTCTGTCTCCCCATTCTAGACTGTGAGCCCGCTGTTGGGTAGGGACCGGCTCTAGATGTTGCCAACTTGGACTTCCCAAGCGCCTAGTACAGTGCTCTGCACACAGTAAGCACTCAATAAATATGATTGATTGATTGATTGATTTCCACCCTCTCTTTTCCTATCTGACAATCAGCAACTCTGTGATGAGCCCACAACAAGGTGGCAACATATAGAGAGGGTCCCCACCCGAGAGCGGGTTCACAGTCTAGAAAGGCCGATACAGTATCTGTGCAGGATATGATAATAATAATGGTGGCATTTATTAAGCGCTTACTATGTGCAAAGCACTGTCTAATAATAATAATAATAATAATAACAATGATGATGGCATTTATTAAGCACTTACTATGTGCAAAGCACTGTTCTAAGTGCTGGGGTGGTTACAAGGTGATCAGGTTGTCCCACATGGGGCTCACAGTCTTAATCCCCATTTTACAGATGAAGTAACTGAGGCCCAGAGAAGTGAAGTGACTTGCCCAAAGTCACCCAGCTGACAATTGGCGGAGCCGGGATTTGAACCCATGACTCCTGACTCCAAAACCCGGGCTCTTTCCACTGAGCCATGCTGCTTCTCACTGTTCTAAGCGTTGGGGAGGCTACAAGGTGATCAGGTTGTCCCACGGGGGGCTCACAGTCAATCTCCATTTTACAGATGAGGTAACTGAGGCCCAGAGAAGTTCAGTGACTTGCCCAAGGTCACACAGCTGACAAGTGGCGAAGCTGGGATTTGAACCCATGACCTCCGAAAGCTGGCTTGTTAGAGATAATGTTTCCAAAAACAAGAGTATCATCTTTTCCTTCTTGTACTTAAGGTATGCAGTCATTTCATCTCGAGGATCAGGTTGTCCTACGGAGGGCTCACAGGCTCCATCCCCATTTTACAGATGAGGTAACTGAGGCACAGAGAAGTGAAGTGACTTGCCCAAAGTCACACAGCTGACAAGCGACAAGTGACTAATCCTTCTCAGTAAATACCTGAAAAATATATTTTTTTGTTTCAGTTTATCATAAAAGTAGATATGAGCGAATTCAAACAAGTAACATAAAATGAAAATATATCCATTTAGTCTAAAAATAAAGTAATTCCTTCCCTTCCCCACAGCACCTATATATATGTATCTATGTTTGCACATATTTATTACTCATTTTACTTGTAAATATCTATTCTATTTATTTTATTTTGTTAGTATGTCTCTGTCTCCCCCTTTTAGACTGTGAGCCCACTGTTGGGTAGGGACTGTCTCTATGTGTCGCCAACTTGTACTTCCCAAGCGCTTAGTACAGTGCTCTGCACAGAGTAAGCGCTCAATAAATACGATTGATGATGATGATGATGATGATGATGGGGTGAAGGCTGACTTCATAACACTACAAATGGCGCCTGCTAAATGCCATCATTGTTTGGCGAAATCTGAAATAGCCACAACAAATATTCTGAATATAACCACTTCACACTCAATTTGATAAATAGACAACAACGCTGATACCCAATGGATACATAAAAACGCGCTTAGAACAGTGCCACCGCTTAGAACAGTGCTTAGCATGTAGTAAGCGCTTAATAAATGCCATTATTATTATTATTATTATTATTATAAAAACGCCATGCACGTCACAAAGTTTATGTGTTGCAATCGCTTTTTCATTTTTCCTTCCATTCTTATTACGATTCAGATTTTACAGTTGGAAAATAGTTGAATAGTTGTTTTGCTGTCCGTCTCCCCCTTCTAGACTGTGAGCCCGTTGTTGGGTAGGGACCGGCTCTAGATGTTGCCGACTTGGACTTCCCAAGCGCTTAGTACAGTGCTCTGCACACAGTAAGCACTCAATAAATACAGTTGAATGAATGAATGTGATAATCAATGGTATTTATTGAGTGCTTACTGTGTGCAGAGCAGTGTAGTAAGCCCTTGGGAGCTACATTATATAGCTTGGAATAGCTAAACCAGAGAAATAGAACAATGCTGTTATTAATTATTAATTATGGTATTTATTAAGCACTTACTATGTGCAAAGCACTGTTCTAAGCGCTGGGGAGGTTACAAGGTGATCAGGTTGTCCCTCGTGGGGCTTACAGTCTTAATCCTCATTTTCCAGATGAGGTAACTGAGGCCCAGAGAAGTGAAGTGACTTGCCCAAAGTCACACAGCTGACAGTTGGGGGAGCCGGAATTTGAACCCATGACCTCTGACTCCAAAGCCCGGGCTCTTTCCACTGAGCCACGCTGCTTCTCGGATAATAATAATAACAATAATAACATAATAATAATAATAGCAATAATAATAATGTTATTTACTAAACACTTGCTATGTGTCCAGTGCTGGGATAGATACAATCCAATCAGATTGGACGCAGTCCCCGTCCCACATGGGGCTCACAGTCATAATCCCATTTTACAGATGAGGCAACTGAGGTAAAGAGAAGTTAAGTGACTTGGCCAAGGTCACCCAGCAGACAATAATAATAATAATGATAGCATTTATTAAGCGCTTACTATGTGCAAAGCAGTGTTCTAAGCGCTGGGGAGGTTACAAGGTGATCAGGTTGTCCCACGGGGGCTCACACTCTTAATCCCCATTTTACAGATGAGGTCACTGAGGCCCAGAGAAGTGAAGTGACTTGCCCAAAGTCACACAGCTGACAGTTGGTGGAGCTGGGATTTGAACCCATGACCTCTGACTCCAAAGCCCGGGCTCTTTCCACTGAGCCACGCTGCTTCGGGATTAGAACCCAGGTCCTTCTGACTCCTGGGCCTTTGCTAGTTTAGCTATTCTTCTAGACTGTGAGCCCACGGTTGGGTAGGGACCGTCTCTATATGTTGCCAACTTGTACTTCCCAAGCGCTTAGTACAGTGCTTTGTACACAGTAAGCGCTCAATAAATTTGTACACATTTATTACTCAATTTATTTATCTTACTTGTACATATCTAATCTATTTATTTTATTTTGTTAGTATGTTTGGTTTTGTTCTCTGTCTCCCCCTTCTAGACTGTGAGCCCACTGTTGGGTAGGGACTGTCTCTAAGTGTTGCCGACTTGTACTTCCCTAAGCGCTTAGTACAGGGCTCTGCACACAGTAAGTGCTCAATAAATATGATTGATTGATTGATTGATGAAATATGATTGAATGAATGAATGAATGAAAATGAATGCTCTAGCAACTAGGCCATGCTGCTTCTGTTGTATTCGGAGAAGCAGTGTGGCTCAGTGGAAAGAGCCCGGGCTTTGGAGTCAGAGGTCATGGGTTCAAATCCCGGCTCCGCCGACTGTCAGCTGTGTGACTTTAGACAAGTCACTTCACTTCTCTGAGCCTCAGTTCCCTCATCTGTAAAATGGGGATTAAGACTGTGAGCCCCACGGGGGACAACTTGATCACCTTGTATCCCCCACAGCGCTTAGAACTGTGCTCTGCACATAGTAAGCACTTAACAAATGCCATCATTATGATTATTATTATCATTCAGCTGCTATCAAAAGGGTCTCAAACTATATTCACATTGCAACCTGGAGTGGCAACCCAGATTAGAAAACAGCGGGGCATCTGAGTTCAAGATGAACGCTGGGTCCTGGAACTCCAGGATTGAGAGGGACTTTCCAATTAGAGGAATGCAGAGCTAGAGAAGAATTAAGATAACCTATAATAATAATAATAATAATAATAATGGCATTTATTAAGCGCTTACTATGCACAAAGCACTGTTCTAAGCACTGGGGAGGTTACAAGGTAATGAGGTTGTCCCCTGGGGGGCTCACACTCTTAATCCCCATTTTCCAGACGAGGGCACTGAGGCCCAGAGATGCAAAGTGACTTGCCCAAAGTCACACAGCTAAGTGGCGGAGCTGGGATTTGAACCCATGACCTCTGACTCCAAAGCCCAGGCTCTTTCTCCTGAGCCACGCTGCTTCTCTAATAGAGCCCGAGGCTCACTGTGCAATGCATTGAGGAAGTTGGTGCCCAACGTTTAGGGTAATTTAAGGTGTGTGGCTGTAAATGTAGCACACGCAATAACACCTGAGGTTATGTAAGGACTGACAGAAGGCCCTGCGTGAAGAGGGGTAGGATTGGCGCGTAGCCACACATGCGGATGCCAACTTGCAATTAACTTCGATCGGGCTGCCGGGTGGACGGAGGTTTCTTCATTTCCTTGCTGACCTGCATAAGAAAACCGAATTCTGGGTGATTGACCCTCCCCACCAACAAGCTGTTTGTCCTGTTGCTGTTAATCAATCAATCAATCAATCAATCAAGCACTTAAGGCATTCGAGGGCATGTCGGTGGCAGCAACTTTCCATTTCGAGTGCAGGCCGGAGGTTAGGGGGGCGTGGATTTTACGGGGAAGGCCACTGTTGGGTAGGGACTGTCTCTATATGTTGCCAACTTTTACTTCCCAAGCCCTTAGTACAGTGCTCTGCACATAGTAAGCGTTCAATAAATACGATTGATTGATTAAAGGCTAGCCAGTCTAGAAGAAGGAGCATGGATGGCATAGTAGAAATTCTGGGTGATTGACCCTCCCCACTGACAAGCTGTTTGTCCTGTTGCTGTTCTTAATCAATCAATCGTATTTATTGAGCGCTTACTGTGTGCAGAGCACTGTACTAGGCGCTTAAAGCATTTGAGGGCATGTCAGTGGCAGCAACTTTCCATTTCGAGTGCAGGCCGGAGGTTAGGGGGGCATGGATTTTATGGGGAAGGCCACTGTTGGGTAGGGACTGTCTCTATATGTTGCCAACTTTTACTTCCCAAGCGCTTAGTACAGTGCTCTGCACATAGTAAGCATTCAATAAATACAATTGTTTGATTAAAGGCTAGCCAGTCTAGAAGAAGGAGCATGGATGGCTTAGTAGAAATTCTGGGTAACTGACCTTCCCCACTGACAAACTGTTTGTCCTGTTGCTGTTCTTAATCAATCAATCGTATTTATTGAGTGCTTACTGTGTGCAGAGCACTGTACTAAGCGCTTAAGGCATTCAAGGGCATGTCGGTGGCAGCAACTTTCCATTTCGAGTGCAGGCCGGTGGTTAGGGGGGCATGGATTTTATGCGGAAGACTTCGGAAGTGGGAACAGGCCTTAAAGCCTAACCGGTCTAGAATAAGGAGCATGGATGGCATAGTAGCAATTCTGGGTGATTGAGCCTCGCCACCGACAAGATGTTTGTCCTGTTGCTGTTCTTAATCAATCAATCGTATTTATTGAGCGCTTACTGTGTGCAGAGCACTGTACTAAGCGCTTAAGGCATTCGAAGGCATGTCGGTGGCAGCAACTTTCCATTTCGAGTGCAGGCCAGCAGTTAGGGGGGCATGGATTTTATGGGGAAGGCCACTGTTGGGTAGGGACCGTCTCTATATGTTGCCAACTTGTACTTCCCAAGCGCTTAGTACAGTGCTCTGCACACAGTAAGGGTTCAATAAATACAATTGTTTGATTAAAGGCTAGCCAGTCTAGAAGAAGGAGCATGGATGGCATAGTAGAAATTCTGGGTAACTGACCTTCCCCACTGACAAGCTGTTTGTCCTGTTGCTGTTCTTAATCAATCAATCGTATTTATTGAGCGCTTACTGTGTGCAGAGCACTGTACTAGGCGCTTAAGGCATTCGAGGGCATGTCAGTGGAAGCAACTTTCCATTTCGAGTGCAGGCCGGCGGTTGGGGGGCATGGATTTTTTGGGGAAGACTTCGGAAGTGGGGACAGGCCTTAAAGGCTAGCCAGTCTAGAAGAAGGAGCATGGATGACATAGTAGAAATTCTGGGTGATTGACCCTCACCACTGACAAGCTGTTTGTCCTGTTGCTGTTCTTAATCAATCAATCGTATTTATTGAGCACTTACTGTGTGCAGAGCACTGTACTAAGCACTTAAAGCATTCGAGGGCATGTCGGTGGCCGCAACTTTCCATTACGAGTGCAGGCCGGCGGTTAGGGGGGCATGGATTTTATGGGGAAGGCCACTGTTGGGTAGGGACTGTCTCTATATTTTGCCAACTTGTACTTCCCAAGTGCTTAGTACAGTGCTCTGCACACAGTAAGCGTTCAATAAATACGATTGATTGATTAAAGGCTAGCCGGTCTAGAAGAAGGAGCATGGATGGCATAGTAGAAATTCTGGGTGATTGACCCTCGCCACCGACAAGCTGTTTGTCCTGTTGCTGTTCTTAATCAATCGTATTTATTGAGCGCTTACTGTGTGCAGAGCACTGTACTAAGCGCTTAAGGCGTTCGAGGGCATGTCGGTGGCAGCAACTTTCCATTTCGCGTGCAGGCCGGCGGTTAGGGGGGCATGGATTTTATGGGGAAGGCCACTGTTGGGTAGGGACTGTCTCTATATGTTGCCAACTTGTACTTCCCAAGTGCTTCGTACAGTGCTCTGCACACAGTAAGCGTTCAATAAATACGATTGATTGATTAAAGGCTAGCCGGTCTAGAAGAAGGAGCATGGATGGCATAGTAGCAATTCTGGGTGATTGAGCCTCGCCACCGACAAGCTGTTTGTCCTGTTGCTGTTCTTAATCAATCGATCGTATTTATTGAGCGCTTACTGTGTGCAGAGCACTGTACTAAGTGCTTAAGGCATTCGAGGGCATGTCGGTGGCAGCAACTTTCCATTTTGAGTGCAGGCCGGCGGTTGGGGGGCATGGATTTTTTGGGGAAGACTTCGGAAGTGGGGACAGTCCTTAAAGGCTAGCCGGTCTAGAATCAATCAATCAATCAATCGTATTTATTGAGCGCTTACCGTGTGCAGAGCACTGTACTAAGCGCTTGGGAAGTACAAGCTGGCAACATATAGAGACAGTCCCTACCCAACAGTGGGCTCACAGTCTAGAAGGGGGAGGCAGAGAACAAAACCAAACATACTAACAAAATAAAATAAATAGAATAGATAGGTACAAGTAATATAAATAAATAAATAAATAGAGTAATAAATATGCACGAACATATATACATATATACAGGTGCTGTGGGGAAGGGAAGTAAGATGGGGAAGGAGAGAGGGACGAGGGGGAGAGGAAGGAAGGGGAAGAAGAAGAAGCATGGATGGCATAATAGATAGAGCACGGGCTTGGGAGTTAGAAGGTCATGGGTTCTAATCTTGGCTCAGCCACTTGTCTGCAGGGAGACCTTGGGCGAGTCACTTCACTCTGTGCCTCCGTTCCCTCATTTGTAAGAGAAGCAGCGTGGCTCAATGGAAAGAGCCCGGGCTTTGGAGTTGGAGGTCATGGGTTCAAATCCCCACTCCGCCACTTGTCATCTGTGTGACTTTGGGCAAGTAACCATTCATTCAATTGTATTTTTTGAGGGCTTACTGTGTGCAGAGCACTGTACTAAGCGCTTGGGAAGTACAAGTTGGCAACATAAAGAGACGGTCCCTACCCAACAGCGGGCTCATGATTGGCAGATGACTTGAGGAATCTACTAGTCACTTGGCTATTCTGGATTTTTGAAAAATAGGTATTGATTGATCATCATCCAAAATAAACCTGGGTGTAACATAGCGCGGTAACAGTTCATTAAAGCACTAAACCCCTTTGTTAAATCTCCAGGCCAAAAAAAAAATCTTCCTCGGGAAGCCACACTACTCTCCTTCCCTACTTTCGTGGTCTCCTCTCTTTTTTTAGCAGCCGTGTGTCCGTTGAGAAGCACTGTGGCCTAATAGATAGAGCACGGGCCTGGAAATCCGAAGGACCTGAGTTCTAATTCTGGCTCCAGCCCTTGTCTGCTCTGCGACCTCAGGCGAGTCACTTAACTGCTCTATACTTCAGTTACCTCACCTGTAAAGTGGGGATTCAGATTGTGAACCCCATTTCATCTGTAAAATGGGGATTAAGACTGTGAGCCCCACATGGGACAAGTTGATCACCTTGTATCCCCCCCAGCGCTTAGAACAGTGCTCTGTACATAGTAAGTGCTTAACAAATGCCATTAGTAGTAGTAGTAGTAGTAGTAGTAGTAGTAGTAGTAGTATTTGGGTAACGGACTGAATCCAAACTGATTACCTATCTGCCCACTGTTGGGTAGGGACTGTCTCTATATGTTGCCAACTTGTACTTCCCAAGCGCTTAGTACAGTGCTCTGCACACAGTAAGCGCTCAATAAATACGATTGATTGATTGATTGATTGATCTATACCAGCACTTTGTACAGTGCCTGGCACCTAGTAAGCACTTAACAAATACCATGAAAACAAAACGAAAATACTCCTTCCACCTTTTTCACGGTAAGGTTAGGTCCAGCGTCTTAATTTGTTTTTCCATTTTCATTTCTCAGAATCTCATTTTGAGGGTCTATTTTTTTTTCAGGCTTAGCCAACTTTCTCCTTATTCATTTCCCTTCCTTTTTATTATTTTCAGGTCAACTTCAACCTGGTGCCCTTAAAAATTACCGGATGCGTCTTAATACAATCCAAATAGAAGGCAATCAGTTCTAGGAACTGGTTTTTTGTTTAAGATGGTTCAGTGCTGCCCGATACTTTATTCCTTTCAATCTCCACCCTAAGTAATTTTTGTTCAAATTATTTGGTAGCCTGTTTTTGGTTTTGATTGGGTTTTTTTTTCCTCTTTGGTTTACCAGGTGCTCAAAAAGGCCTTAACCTCTACTAATTATTTTTTTAATTTCCAACTCAGGGCCTTAAAATCATCATCTTTTTTGTCTACCCTACACCCTACATCCCACCCAGGATAATAATAATTATAATGGCATTTGTTAAGCGTTTACTATGTGCAAAGCACTGTTCTAAGTGCTGGGGGGGGGAGATACAAGGTGATCAGGTTGTCCCAAGGGGGGCTCACAGTCTTCATCCCCATTTTACAGATGAGGTCACTGAGGCTCAGAGAAGTGAAGTGACTTGCCCAAGGTCACACAGCAGACATGTGGCAGAGCCAGAATTCGAACGCGTGAGCCCACAATTGGGTAGGGACTGTCTCTATATGTTGCCAATTTGTACTTCCCAAGCGCTTACTACAGTGCTCTGCACACAGTAAGCGCTCAATAAATACGATTGATGATGATGATGACTCCAAAGCCCAGGCTCTTTCCACTGAGCCATGCTGCTTCTCTAATTGTGCCTGGAAACCTGGGGCACATAAGCGTCACCATTGGCCAAGCCCTGTGACAAGTCAGTTGTATTTATCGAGCGCTTACTGTGTGCAAAGCACTGTACTCAGTCCAAGCACTCACCTATCTCGCCTTGATTACTGCATCAGGCTCCTTGCTGACCTCCCTGCCTCTCCTCTCTCCCCACTCCAGTCCATACTTCACTCTGTTACCCAGTAAACTTTTCCTACAAAAATATTGTCTGTTTCCCCACTCCTCAAGAACCTCCAGTGGTTGCCCATAATAATAATAATAATAATAATAATAATAATAGCATTTGTTAAGCGCTTACTATGTGCAAAGCACTGTACTCAGTCCAAGCACTCACCTATCTCGCCTTGATTACTGTATCAGGCTCCTTGCTGGCCTCCCTGCCTCTCCTCTCTCCCCACTCCAGTCCTTACTTCACTCTGTTACCCAGTAAACTTTTTCTACAAAAATATTGTCTGTTTCCCCACTCCTCAAGAACCTCCAGTGGTTGCCCATAATAACAATAATAATAATAATAGCATTCGTTAAGCGCTTACTATGTGCAAAGCACTGTACTCAGTCCAAGCACACACCTATCTCGCCTTGATTACTGTATCAGGCCCCTTGCTGGCCTCCCTGCCTCTCCTCTCTCCCCACTCCAGTCCATACTTCACTCTGTTACCCAGTAAACTTTTTCTACAAAAGTATTGTCTGTTTCCCCACTCCTCAAGAACCTCCAGTGGTTGCCCATAATAATAATATAATAATAATAGCATTTGTTAAGCGCTTACTATGTGCAAAGCACTGTACTCAGTCCAAGCACTCACCTATCTCGCCTTGATTACAGTATCAGGCTCCTTGCTGGCCTCCCTGCCTCTCCTCTCTCCCCACTCCAGTCCATACTTCACTCTGTTACCCAGTAAACTTTTTCTACAAAAATATTGTCTGTTTCCCCACTCCTCAGGAACCTCCAGTGGTTGCCCATCCACCTCTGCAATAAATTCTTTACCATTGACTTTAAAGCATTCAATCACCCTGCCCTCTCTCTGCTCTCCTCCTACAACCCAGCCCGCACATGTCACTCCTCTAACGCAAACCCATTTAAAGGACCTCAATCTTTTCTATCTCTCCACTGACCTTTCACCTTCATCCTACCTCTGAACACCCTCCTCTTCATATCCAACGATTACCCTCCCCACCTTCAAAGCCTTATTGAAGGCACATCTCCTTCAAGAAACCTTCCCTGACTAAGCCCTCATTTCCTTTTCTCCCACTCCCTTCTGCATCACCCTGATTTGCTCCCTTTATTCCCGCAGAATTTACGTATTAATGGCTGTCTCTCCCTCTAGACTGTAAGCTTGTTGTGGGCAGGGAATGTGTCTGGTTGTACTCTCTCATGTTCTTAGTACAGTGCTCTGCACATAGTTAACACTCAATAAAAATGACGGATTGATCGCCTCTTGCAGTGTCACTGGCCAATTGTGATTTTCATAGAAACCTCAAGCTAGCCCCCTCTCAACTAATCATTTGTATTTATAGGGAAGCAGCGTGGCTCAGTGGAAAGAGCCCGGGCTTTGGAGTCGGAGGTCATTGGCTCAAACCCCGGCTCCGCCAATTGTCAGCTGTGTGACCTTGGGCAAGTCACTTAACTTCTCTGGGCCTCAGTTACCTCATCTGTAAAATGGGGATTAATACTGTGAGCCCACCGAGGGACAACCTGATCACCTTATAACCTCCCTAGCGCTTAGAACAGTGCTTTGCACATAGTAAGCGCTTAATAAATGCCATCATTATTATAATATTATATTATAATATATATTATTATTATATTATTATTATAATAATAACATAGTAAGCGCTTAATAAATGCCATCATTATTATTATTATTATTATTAAGACCTTACTATGTTCAGAGCACTGTATTCCAATACCACGGGTGAAAGGGAAATGGAATAATTTAGGGGAGCTGCCTGAAGTAACTAGCGAGAGGCAGAAACAGCAGTGACACAATTACTACCTCTTTAGAGTTGTTTTATTATCCTCATTATCACATTTAATCTAGATACCAGTCAATCAGGTTAGACACAGTCTCTGTCCTGCATGGGTCTCACAGTCTAAGTTTAATCAATGACATTCACTGTGTACAGAACACTGTACTAAGTGCTTGGGGGAGTACAATGAACAGAGTTGGTGGACTCGTTCTCTGTCCATCAGGAGCTTATGGTCTAGAGAAACAAATTTATCAGAATAAGCCTTTGAGCAGAAATGGCAGAATTGGGTCTCAGTGTAGAATAAATAAGATAATATTTACTTGTACTTCCCAAGCGCTTAGTACAGTGCTCTGCACACAGTAAGCGCTCAATAAATGCAACTGAATGAATGAATAATAATAAATAGTATTTAAGTACTTACTACGTGCCGGGTACTGTTCTAAATGCTGGGGTAGATACGAGATAACTGGGTTGAACACAGTCCCTGTCCCCCACAGGGCTCACAGTCTTAATCCCCATTTTACAGATGAGGAAACTGAGGCACTGAGAAGTGAAGTGGTTTGCTCGAGGTCACAGAGCAGACAAGTGGCAGCATCACGAAAGGTAGAGGGGCTTGCATTTGGCAACCTGTGTCAAACGGCGGCTAAAAAAGATGAGGACATTGCCTTATCTCCTGCTCTTGGGCTGTGGAAAGCAACGGCCAGAACGGTAGCGTCAAGACTCTCTGAGCTGAGGCGGATGCGAGGTGTCTAATAGATCCAGCCGGCTATTTCCCTTTTCTTTTTCTCCGGTCGGTGCACCAGTTAGCTTCCCTCTTTTAGGATAAATTGTTTAGCCTAATGGAAAGAGCACAGGACTGGAATCAAGAGACCTAGGTTCTAAGCCTGACTCTGCCCCTTGCCTGATCGATCTGCGGCCTTGGGTAAGTCACTTCTTTCTCTATACCTCAGTTTCCTCATCTGTAAAATGGGGACAGAATGCTCGTTCTCCCTCTCCCTCAGGTGGTGAGCCCAGTGAAGGGGAGGAATTGGGTCTGATTTGTGTTGTAGCTACACCAGGGCTTAAAGCAATGCTTGGCACATAGTAAGCGCGTAACAAATACCATCATTAGTATTACCCAAGCTGGACTGCTAGAAGCTCCATGCTTGTGTTGTCTTCAGTTCCGTTAATAATAACGTTATGATGAGTCACAGGATGATTTAAGATGTAGCGACAATTCTCGCTTCAGCTGAAGAGAAATTTTTCCCGGTTTTTAGTTATGGAGGGAGAGGGAGAGAGAGAATGAATATATAAGGAGGCAGGGGAGTGGGGGCGGTGGAGGAAAAAGTGGGGGCCTGGAATCTTTGCTGGTCCTCCCTCATTCAGTCAATCAATCAATTGTATTTATGGAACTCTTACTGTGTGCAGAGCACTGTATCATCAATCATATTTATTGAGCGCTTACTGTGTGCAGAGCACTGTACTAAGCACTTGAACTTGTACTAAGCACTGTACTGATTGGGAGATACAGCAGAGTCGGTAGACATAATCCCTGATCCCAATCACTTTGTTGCCAAATTGCCAAATTGTTGCCAATTTGTGCTTCCCAAGTGCTTAGTACAGTGCTCTGCACATAGTAAGCGCTCAATAAATACGATTGATTGATTGATTGATTGATCCCAGGAAGTTTATAATCTAGTGGGAGAGGCAGCCATTTTTTAAAAAAATTACAGATAGGGGATGTGACAGAATGAAAGAATAAGTACATGAGTAATAAAGCGCTGAAGGGGGAACAGATCCAAGAGCATAGGTGTCGCAAAAAGGAAGGAGCACGGTGTGCGGAAATGAGGGTTTAGTCAGGGAAGGCCTCTTGGAGGAGGTATGATTTTTTTAGTAAGGCTTTGAAGATGGGGAGGGTGGCAGTCTTTCGGAAATGAATGGGGAGGGAGTTCTAAGCCAGAGGGTGGGCAGGAGGGAGGCAAGGCAAGACTGAGGTACAGTGAGTAGGTTGGTGATTGAGGAGCGAAGCGTGTGGCTGAGTTGTAGTGAGGTCAGAAGGAGGGGGCGAGAGTCTGATGGATTTAGAGCAGTTTACAGTTTCAGTTCCTCTCCATGGAGGGGGTGGGCTTGCTTCATTGTGGGGTGAACCAGTCTTTCCTTTTGACAGTAATAATTAGACCTCTTTAGGATTCCCCAGGTCAAGATCTGATTGTTGGCCCTTACAAATAACAACAGTGGGGAAGCAGCGTGGCTCAGATTCTCCCCCTCTAGACTATAAGCTCCTTGTGGGCAGGATATGTGTCTAGCAACTCTGTTGCTGATCAGCCACAGTCCATGATTTGCAGCTAAATAATTGCTTAGGACCAAAAGGCCAGATGCCCAAGGTCAGAGAAATAAGGCCATTTGACTGATGGTTCAAATTCCGGCTCCGCCAATTGTCAGCTGTGTGACTTTGGGCAAGTCACTTAACTTCTCTGGGTCTCAGTTACCTCATCTGTAAAATGGGGATTAAGACTGTGAGCCCCCCCGTGGGACAACTTGATCGCCTTGCAACCTCCCCTGCGCTTAGAACAGTGCTTTGCACATAGTAAGCGCTTCATAAATGCCGTCATAATAAATAACAGTGAATATTCATCTGAAAATGGGGAATAAGACTGTGAGCCCCACATGGGACAACCTGATCACCTTGTATCTGTCCCAGCGCTGGGGTAGATACAGCACTCCCCTCCCCACAGCCCCTGTATATATGTTTGTACATATGTATTACTCTATTTATTGATTGTACTTGTACATATTTATTCTATTTATTTTATTTTGTTAATATGTTTTGTTGTCTGTCTCCCCCTTCTAGACTGTGAGCCCGCTGTTGGGTAGGGACCGCCTCTAGATGTTGCCAGCTTGTACTTCCTAAGCGCTTAGTACAGTGTTCTGCACACAGTAAGCGTTCAATAAATGTGATTGAATGAATGAATGAATGAATATTCATCCCAAGTTTGTAACACAGGAAAAAAAAATGAAAATTAAAAATATTAAAGATTGATTTTTTTTTAACCCAACCAGCTGTCCAGGAAAAATAAATTGACAGAGCTATGACAAGGGAAAGCACAAGCTGATAGGTAGCAGTGGAGTAATTCAGCTGCCAAAATGGGAAATATGATCAAATATAGCTTTGCCACGGTCAGGCCGCACCCATGGAGCTGTGATTGTTTGGTGGTGGCAGGCTGTAGGTTCAGAAGAACAGCCCTGCCCCTGTGCCACTTGTTGGCATGTTTATGATTTTGGAATGCTTATGAGAGTGAAATGACTTGTAGTTGGAGCAGAAAACATTAGATATGGAAGTCGAGACTTTTTCTGGCCAGACACACTTTCCTAGCATCGTTTGTAGTGAGCGGCTGCAACCGGTTGGCTTTGGGGTTGCTCTGAGGTCAGAGGCCCTGCAAAACAAAGTGAGATGGTAGAAATAAACCTTGGAGATAGAGATAATTAAGTCCAAGGTGGAAGTGGAAAGGATCCAGGCCCTAGGTTGTGGAATACCTGATCAGCCACAGTCCATGATTTGCAGCTAAATAATTGCTTAGGACCAAAAGGCCGGACGCCCAAGGTCAGAGAAATAAGGCCATTTGACTGATACCATTTCTGAACATGAAGGGGTGGAGGGGAGAGAGCCAGTGCCCCACTGTTTCCAGACGGCTCATTAGAAAGGCTACGGTTTGCCTTCCTATTACTAGAAATGGGACCGTTGAATTTCTACCCAACCCTTGGCTTGGTTGGCTTCTGTGCTGATTTCTTCCCATCCAGTGCAGAAGTTTCTGTGCCAATAAAAGCGCTGGCGATAAGAGCCTCTGAGAGGTTGTAAAGGTCGGTTAATGATTAAGAACCTCCACGTCTGCGTAAATGTCCTAAAATCTTATTATTATTACTTTGTTCACCTCTAAATCCTCAGAAGGCCTGGGCCAGACTTAGAAAATGCAGTGCGGTACCTGATTTATTCGCCTATTCCACTTTGGGAGATAGCCATCTAACAGCACAGGGCTAGGACTGCCCCAAACAGCCTTCCATTCCTCAGACAAAGAAGTTACGACAAACAGAGCATCGGTGATCGGCCCAACGCCATTCAATGAAATGGTAACTGTTGGACAAGATCCGGCTGAGCCGCTGCACGGCGGACATAAGGGACTCCATTATGTGGCTCTCATGGGGGCTAGGGAGGACCAAAGAAGGGGAAATTACCTCACAATGCCATTTCATCGGCTGCTCGGTGCTCCTTGCCTCTAATAAAGCCCGAAAGTGAGCGAAGCTCGGGGCTGTTTGTCACTCGTACCTGATCCCGGCAGACAGCCACCTTTCCGCCTTTCGCCGATCTGTGACTCACTGTCTTCGAGTCATTCCTGACCCAATCATGGGTACAAACCCTCGCCTCACTCTGCCGTAATCAATCAATCGTATTTATTGAGCGCTTACTGTGTGCAGAGCACTGTACTAAGCGCTTGGGAAGTACAATCACCCAGCAGCGATCTCCTGGGATCTCCTGCGACCCTTGGGCCGCGCGGTGACCTGCTGTTCCCAAAAGTAACCAAGCCAGACAGACCATCCACGTAGCCTATATCTGCCAGGGCCTCGCTGGAAACTCTACAGGTTTCAAAACCTCCACTCAGGAGATCCATTGGCTTGTTTTCCACTCCAGAGGAGCAAAATGGTTCATAATGTTCAGGACGTGGGTTCTAATCCTGGCTCTGCTGCTTGCCGGCTGTGTGACGTTGGACGAGAGAAGCAGCATGGCGTAGTGGACAGCACGCTGGCCTGGGACTCGGAAGATCCTTCATTTCTAGACTGTGAGCCCACTGTTGGGTAGGGATCGTCTCTATATGTCGCCAACTTGTACTTCCCAAGCGCTTAGTACAGTGCTCTGCACACAGTAAGCGCTCAATAAATACGATTGAATGAATAAATGAATGGTTCTAATTGCGGGTCTGCTACTTGTCTGCAGTGTGACCTTGGGCAAGTCACTTCACTTCTCTGTGCCTCAGTTACCTCATCTGCAAAATAGGGATTAAGACTGTGAGCCCCATGAGCGCTAGGGACTGTGCCCAACCTGATTACTTTGTATCTACCCCAGCACGTAGAACAGTGCTTGGCACATCGTATTATTGCTATTATTATTATTACGCCACTTAACTTCGGTGCCTCAGTTACCTCATCTGTAAGGTGGGGATGGAGACTGTGAGCCCCATGTGGGACATAATAATAATAATAATAATGATGGTAAGCGCTTACTATGTACCAAGCACTGTTCTAAGCACTGGGGGAGATGCAAGGTAATCAGGTTATCCCACGTGTGGCTCACAGTCTTCATCCCCATTTTACAGATGAGGGAACTGAGGTGCAGAGAAGTTAAATGTCTTGCTCAAAGTCACACAGTTGATAAGTGGCAGAGCCAGGATTAGAATAACATGACCATTGACTCCCAAGCCCTTGCTCTATCCACTAAGCCACGCTGCTTCACATGGACTGAGTTTCAACCCGATTAGCTTGTATCTCCCCCAGCGCTTAGAACAGTGCCTGGCACATAGTAAATGCTTAACAGACACCATAAAAAAAGTCAATGCTCAGAAAAGCACAAATGATCTTCCTACAATACGTTTATACAATTCCCCAAAACTTACTAAATTAGTACAACAATACTACCCTCTAACCTCTTACTTTAAAAGGTTTCTCACTATTGGAGAGTTGTTCACTGGTTCAAAGATGGTGCTGTCAAGAGTGAGGCTGCCCTCACTAAGACCGTAAACTCACTGTGGGCAGGGAATGTCTGTTCACTATTCCACTGTACTCCCCCCAAAAGCTTAGTACGATACTCTGCACACAGTAAGTGCTCGAATACTATTGACCCTCGGTTGTGAATCTCTTTGAGAGAGGGTCTCCTGCACACATTGTCCTGGGGAAATACAGTAATGTCCCTTTTCTGGTCCCTGGTTCTGGTCCCTCTCAGGTCCTGATTGTTAATAGGGGAAAACTGCATCCTACTACCAACATGATTTTGGCAGTTTTCAAGCCATACAAATATGAAATCTTTGAGCAGGTGGCACACAATGAGCCCATCGCACAATTTACACTCACATTAACCTAGCTTACTTCATTGTGAACCTCTTGGTTTTAAATGCCTTGTCCACCTCCTTTCCCCGACCATTGTCCAAAAGCCATATTTAGCTCCAAGAGCCTGATGTGGCACAATCCAAGGCTGCAGGCCCCTACTCTAGCCTTTCTGCAGCTCCCTTCATGGGACTTGTTTTTTCACAGGACACCTACAAGACAATGACCAGTGGTTTCTAGACTGTGAGCCCCTGTGGGCAGGGATTGCCCGTCTTTGTTGCTGAATTGTACTTCCCAAGCAATTAGTACAGTGCTCTGCACACAGTAAGCGCTTAATAAATATGATTGAGTGAATGTTTTGGCTTGTGGGTGGGAAGGGCCACTCTGTTACATTGGGTCCGGTGCAGTTGTGGTCTCTGAGCCCGTCGCGAGCATCTTTACCACAGCCAAACAGGCACCAGGCCCGCTCCTCGTGGCTCCAAGTTTTGATGTTAGCAATCACAGGCCACGGGTGACCCTCTTACCCATCAAAAACCCTCCATGCCTACCCAAAGTAACTGCGAATGCACTTCCCTCCCTCTGGGCGCTGAGCCAGCAAGGCAGCAACAGTTCTATGGGTCCGTGGGACCATAGTGAATAAGACCAATATTGGCTAAGAAATTAGGTGCCGGGGACCCCTGACTCCCCAGAAACCCCATTATCTGGGTCAGTGGATGGTCATATAAATACGGAAATGGCTTGCTGATAGCCCTCCTGTTGCCTGGATCCAGTTTGTATACTTTTCGCAGCTGCTGGGGGTTTGGTCATAGAGGTAATGATTGCAGGCAGTTAGAGAGTGGGAAGGTATAAATTGAATTTAAAGTGTTCCTGTACTACCCCAGGTTTAGTCTGGAGACCTGAGATAGAAGAACCTCACGTCCCCTGAAGCCCCTCCATTTTTCCAGGGTTAGTACAAACCTAAAGGGAGAGGGGTTTTTCCTTCTTTCTGCCCTCTGGCCCCCTGATCCTGAGGCAAGCAATAGGCCATACTAGTTTAAATCAGGGTTTCGACTGTATGACACTCTCCTTCATTGAGGCGAGTAAAACCTAGGGTGGCCACAGATAGTATTAATAAATTCAGAACACCCCTTTCCTAATCTCACCCCCATTTTACTTGGATAAAAACAAAAACTCTAAAAAGCAGTGGGTTCATATCCCATGGGAGTGACTAGTGGCTTGGAATACTAATGATAATTGACACGTTCATTAATACCCTTACTATGGGCCAAGCACTGTATCAAGTGCTGGGGTAGATACCAGATAATCAGGTCGGACACAGTCCCAGACCCACGTGGGGCTCAAGGTCTAAGTAAGTGGGAGAACAGGTATTTAATCCCCATTTTACAGATGAGGAAACTGAGATACAGAGAATCTAAGCAATTTACCCAAGGTCACACACGGGCAAAGCGGCAGAGCCGCGATTCGAATCCGGGTCCTCTGATTTCCAGGCCTGCGCTCTTTCCACCAGGCCCTGCTGCTTCTCTAATGTACTTCTGTCCATTCCTGGGGACAATTATGTTCTTTTGTTTGAAACGAATATTGATCTGCAGTTCACAGGCGACATTATTGGTGTAAGGAAGGGTGCAATAAGGACCCGTATATATGTATATATGTTTGTACATATTTTTTACTCTATTTATTTATTTATTTTATTTGTACATATCTATTCTATTTATTTTATTTTGTTAGTATGTTTGGTTTTGTTCTCTGTCTCCCCCCTTTAGACTGTGAGCCCACTGTCGGGTAGGGACTGTCTCTATTTGTTGCCAATTTGTACTTCCCAAGCGCTTAGTACAATGCTCTGCACATAGTAAGCGCTCAATAAATACAATTGATGATGATGATGATGATGACTCACATAGCTAGTTTCTCAGAGGAAGCTTGCAGAACCTAGAAGCTGCTGAATCTGTCGCTGGGTGGGTCCTAAATCCAGGCTGCGCCCCTCTCCGTGTTAACACAAGTCTGCTTCCAAGCCACGGGAATAAGCAGATGGAGTCAAGGCAAAGGGAGACTGGATGAAAATAAAAATCCTGAGCAAATCAGTGTCCAACATTGTAGTACACTAACCAATAAGAAGATGTATCATCAGAGGAGAAACTATTTAATAGACTGTCAAGGATATAACTGGATGACTAACAATAATTACGGTGTGTGTTAAGCACTCACTACGTGCCAGGCACTGTACCAAGCACTGGGGTGGATACAAGCAAATTGGGTTGGACCCAGTCCCTAACCCATGTGGGGCTCACGATCTCAATCCTCATTTTACAGATGAGGTAGCTGGGGCCCAGAGAAGTGACGTGAGTTGCCCAAGGTCACACAGCAGACAAGATTGGAACCTTCTGAGTCCCAGGCTCGTGCTCTATGCTACCCCATGCTGCTTCCCAGGCCACTCTCGAAAAGCCTCACCTCAATCCAGATCCAAGGGAGCTGGAGCGGAGTAAAACTGTACACTAACCCCATTTCAGACTCCTCCCGTTACTAATGTCCAGCTTGTCTTCAAATAGAGCGGCCTTGAAAAAGTGTCACCCAGCTGGCATGTGTTTGCGACAGGCTTTTACGGTTCTGTTTGAAGGTGGAATCTTCAACGTTTTCCTTGGTCAGACATCCCCCAAGGAGCGGGTTCAGGGTTCAGTCACAGGTCTGGGAAGATGAGGGTTAATTTGAATTGACGTTGGACATCAGATGCGCCTCCATTTGCTCCCCCCATAAGATTTGGAAACTCCAGCAGACCCTTTCTGAAGAGGGTTTTAAAATCCCTCCACACTCCCTCTCGTTGCAGCCGGAAAAACAGAGTCCCGAGAAGAAAAGTGGGCAATGATTGTTTTTGACCTAAAACCAAGCACTTCTAAAGGGGAAGAAACTTGCTATTTCAGTAACGGGAATTTGAATACAGAGTTATTGAAGATGCAAACAGTTGCAATTATAAAATACAATCTACTAAAAATAGCCTCCAGGCTATGGACCCTACGCTGGCATGGATCGTAAAACATAGAAAATTGACATTCTTTACTCATTGTCTGCACTAAATTAACTTGAAGTGACAGGAACCAGATAGGTATTTTAATCTAAGTTAACATCTGAAAAAGGAGAAAGAAAGCAAAGAGTATTACAGGGTTCACCAACAACCCCAAAGAACTTCTGTAAATATCCTTACACTCTCCTGGTTCCCCTAACTGTAATTTAGTTTAATGTCAGGCTTCCTCTGTAGTCTGTAAGTTCTTTGTGGGCAGGGACAATGTCTGCCGATTTTGTTTTGCCGATCTTTAGCGCTTCGTACAGGGCTCTGCACACAATACGCACTCAATAAATACCACTGATGGATTGACTGGTGGATAAATGAACGAATCTTATCAAAGGCATTATTGGATATTGGGAATTTAGCCAGAATTGGTTGCTTTAGCAGAGGCTGTGAAGATCTGCCTAAACATAGAGCCAGTTCACCTCTGGGAGCCCTTCTACTTGAGTAAAAATAAAACACGAGGAATAGCTTCCAAGGATTTTGGGTCACTTTGTGAAAATCCCATAAAATGGACCTATTTTCCGTAATTAGGACAATTACAACAGAACGTTCACAGACATTCACCAGGGCTCAGAGAGCCTTTACGTGCTTCTACTTTCTGTTCAACTATTATGTGCTCTGGAGTTCAACAATGGACTGTACAAGTTTGAGTCAGGGCTGCTCATCCCTGTCCAATCAGAACCCCCGCGTCAAGGTTTCTCTTAAATTGGATTTCTGGGCCTACTTTTGTCTGTAACACTTCACGGGGTAAACCTGCCAAAACAAACAGAGGTTCATTGTCCATTTTGGCTGACCCAGTTCAGCAAAATGAGGACGTTTGCAATCCAAACATTAGGAACAAAGAGCAGGTATTCTACCACAAAGTGAGTAGTGTCTCAGAACCGTTCCTGGAACCCGACAGGGTCGCGTGAACAAGTGAAAAGTGCCTTGAATGTGACTTTGGCTGAGAAGTGCAGGAGAAATGGTGGGCGTATCCACGTATTTATGCAAGGGGGATTCTTGCGTCAACTCAGTAAAACAACTTTGGCTTCAACTTGGATTTTCAGGACTTGTATTAAAGGTTTCAGGATGGCTGTAGTGGAATCAGTAGATCCCGCAGAAGAGCGCACCTGAGAGTATCGGCCAACGTCTGGATCAGATTATACATGCGGGGCCCAACATAATGCAATAATGTCGTACGTGCCCTATTGTGGAAGTACCCCGAGTTCGCCCGAACCTTGGCGTGATCCCCTTGTAAAGAGGGGGGCAGCTGCGAATCCCATCTCTCCAGTTTGGGGTTTGCAGACAGTAAGGGAGGCTGTGAAGGGCCTTGTGTGCCCGGGCTGAGAATGAGCCGTCGGAGTTGCGAACCAAGAAGGGACGGGCTGGATGCACAGCAATAGGGTGACCCATCTGAATGTGAAGTGTGAGAATAGATCTTTCTGTGGAAATCTAAGCTTCATGGACAGTCTCTCTGAAAATGGGGATTCTCATCCCCCTGAATGAGCTCTGTCTGGATAGCTCTCCTTCACCCCAAGCCTGGACTAGCTTTCCCCGGTACCACAGGACATCACACACTGGAAATCTTATTTTGACCTTTGCAACCTTTAGAACCTAGGGAAGAATGGTGGATTGTGAAACAAGGACTGCTTGCCTGGATCGGTGGGGAATCTTGAGGATGCTTCCTTCCGAGAACTGTTCACATTACTTGTCTTGGTTTCTCGCCTCTTGTTTCCTGTTGTGGTTTGCAATCCACTGGATGTGGAACGGTCACTGAGTCTCATCTCATTGTATTGTAGCTACCCCAGTGCTTATCACAATGCTTGGCACGTAGTGTGTAACAATTCCACCACCATTGCTATTGTGTGAACAGCTGTTATATAAACAACACCTCTAATGGTCCAGCCCCGCTCTCTTCTCCACCTAGTAGAAAACCAACAGTTTTTCCTCTTCATCTAACGGTCCTCTTCTAAAACATCCAAATTCAGTGGTGAGAAGGTCTCTAAATAGCCAAAGAAATGAGTTGACATTTTGAATCGACTTTCCCCCTTCCACACTCTAGCAGCTGAACTTCCTGGTAGGGAAAGGGGAAAACAGGCTTACTTGGTTATTTCCAGTGGCCTGTTTCAAGCAGAACGGAAAATGCAGTTGAACTTCCCTCATACTTCAGTCTAACTTGGGAGTCTGAAAGCGTTTTTAAAATTGTTTTCAATTATTTGACTGTGTCCTGTGGCTTCTCACTTAGTATGTTAGACACTGTACCTGAAGATCTTCAATAAAACAAGCCCCCATCCTGAAAGAATTTGTATCCAAACGGGGCAAAATGGGTCGTTTTACTTTTTATTTATATGAATTTATCTTTTCAACTAAGCTTTAACATCGTCAATCGTATTTATTGACCGCTTACTATGTGCAGAGCACTGTACTAAGCACTTGGGAAGTACAAATTGGCAACATATAGAGACAGTCCCTACCCAACAGTGGGCTCACGGTCTAAAAGACTGTGCTTTAACAGATGCTAAAGGAGAGCATTGGGGACAGTGGTGATGGTCTTTGAATCATAGAATTCACAGACTGTCACAGAATCATAGAGCCGGAAAAGGGTTCAAGCTTATCCAGTTAAGATCCACCCGATCAGTTTTCCAACCTGGGAGATTTGTGGCCGTCTATCTTTCCCTCTCTTTGGCCCAAATCACTTGCCTAATTATCTGCTTCTCGCCTCGGTCTATCCAACCACCACTGCTTCCCTCGGTCTTAGCTTAACTGCTTTGGCTAACCAAAGGCCTCCCCCCAAAACCCCACCTCCATCATCCTAAATCATAGCACTGCTATGTAAATTCCTGGAGGGAAAGCCATAGCCCGCAAGCAGTAGATTTACTCATGATGCTGAAATGTTCTGATTTTGGTCTCCCCTTCCTTTTTCAAAGTCCTACTTAGAGTTAGATGACCAATAGGATGTGAGTGTGACATTTTAAGTTCATTTCTAAACCCCAATCTCAGGTAATAGCCAACTTTTCCAGGAAAATATCCCATAGAAGGCTCTCGGGAGGGCTAACCGCAATTCTCTCTGCTCCCTCAGCCCTTCAGGTCTGACGTTGCTTCCAGATGAGCAGAAAAGGCTATTTCAGGGAACGTGAAACTGAGGCTGCGATGTTCTTTTTATGGAATTTGTTAAGCGCTTACTATGTGCCAAGCACTGCACTAAGATACAAGACTAGTCCCTGTCCCACACAGGACTTAGTCTTAATCCCCATTTTACAGATGAGGTAACTGAGACACAGAGAGGTGACATGCCCACGGTCACAGAGTAGACAAGTGGCGAAACCAGAATTAGAACCCAGGTCCTCTGACTCTCCAGGCTGTGCCCTTTCTACTAGGCCACACCACCGTTGCCCTTGTGGGCGGCTTGAGAGCTCCGTGCATCTTGGATTCGGGTGGACAAGGGGTCTGCTTGAGTAACCCGAACCACAAGGCTCCGTATGTACCCTGCCTTGATCATTGATGACAAAATGAGATTTCTGGTGGAAGAGTCAAGAAGAAACAACAAATATCACAATTATTATTCTTGTTAGGGCAAAAAAAGGGATTAGCACTGAAGGCCTGAGAGCCCTATAATCACCCCCAGTTCTGCCTCTGAGAGCAGTGAAGCTATCTCTTGAATTGTTCTGAAAAGCCATGTCTGTTTCTTCTTGATTCTTCCACCAGAAATCTCATTTTGTATACTAGCTGCCAAACACTGTGCTAAGCACTGGAACTGATGCAAGATAATCAGATCAGTACCAGTCCCTGTTCTACCTGGGGCTCAGAGTCTAATGGGGAGGGAAAACAGGCACTGAAGCCCCCATTTTGCAGATAATGACAATAATAATAATAATGATAGCATTTATTAAGCACTTACTATAATAATAATAATGGCATTTATTAAGCACTTACTATGTGCCAAGCACTGTTCTAAGCGCTGGGGAGGTTACAAGGTGATCAGGTTGTCCCACGGGGGGCTCACAGTCTTACTCCCCATTTTACAGATGAGGTAACTGAGGCCCAGAGAAGTGAAGTGATTTGCCCAAAGTCACCCAGCTGACAATTGGCGAAGCCAGGATTTGAACCCGTGACCTCTGACTCCAAAGCCCGGGCTCTTTCCACTGAGCCACGCTGCTTCTCAGATGAGGAAACTGAGGTGCTGATAAGAGGCAGACCTCCGGCAGGGCTTTGTTCTGTATACACTGGAGCTTTTTTCTTGGAAAAACTAAAAAACACACTTTGACTGGGCCCCAAAGAGGCTGTATCCAACACCATGTACCTTAACTACGCTATTAGCCATTAGGACTCTTAATGAGCTCAAACAATGTTTTCCTGAAACCTGTTAGGGAGATTGTCAAAGGCCCGGCTGCTCACCGGACCAAATGGTATTTCACAGGTCACTTGTGCATGTCTAATTGTGTTCCCTATGACATGAGAGTTTTGCGTGTTTACCAGGAGCTCGTGAGAGCATTATTCAAGATGTTATTTTGGAGAGCTGAATGCTGCAGGTTTCTGTTAGGGAAATGCATAGTGAGTGAATTCTTTAATCAATTGGTCAATCAATGGTATTTGCTGAGCACTTACTATGTGCAGAGCACTGTACTAAGTAATAATAATAATAATAATGGCATTTGTTAAGCGCTTACTATCATCATCATCATCAATCGTATTTATTGAGCACTTACTATGTGCAGAGCACTGTACTAAGCGCTTGGGAAGTACAAATTGGCAACATATAGAGACAGTCCTTACCCAACAGTGGGCTCACAGTCTAAAAGGGGGAGACAGAGAACAAAACCAAACATACTAACAAAATAAAATAGAATAGATATGTACAAATAAAATAAATAAATAAATAGAGTAAAAAATATGTACAAACATATATACAGGTGCTTTGGGGAAGGGCTTACTATGTGCAGAGCACTGTTCTAAGCGCTGGGGGGGATACAAGGTGATCAAGTTGCCCCATGTGGGGCTCACAGTCTTAATCCCCATTTTACAGATGAGGTAACTGAGGCTCAGAGAAGTTAAGTGACTTGCCCAAGGTCACACAGCAGACATGTGGCAGAGTTGGGATTCAAACCCATGATCTCTGACTCCAAAGCCCGTACTGTTTCCACTGAGCCACGCTGCTCCTAAGTGCTTGGGAAAGTACAGTACACAGAGTTGGAAGACACAATCCCTGCCTGCAAGGAGTTTACAGTCTGTGGGGGAGACAGACTCTAAAATTATTTAAATTTAAAGGGGGTTGCACTTTGCAGAGTCTTACTTTCTACAGAAGATGTAGTATTCGCCCATTTTTCCTTATCACCTAGGACTCTGACCAAGGGGAAGAAATATCTGTAGAAGGGTCAATCTCTCTTAGTTCTTCAGTTCCTCGAGATACAATAACACCAATTTTTCAATTGTTATTTTTCACTTTTCCTGTCCCAGGGGGAGGTTTTCAAGAGTCCCTGAGTTGTTAAATTTGTCTTTTTGCAGATAGATGAATCGTTTTCCCCTAGAGACTGGCATTCATTCAAGTGTCTACTGTGTGCCAGGCACTGAATTAAGCACTGGGCTCTTCCTCATTACATGGTCACATTTTGAAATTTTGGGGGAAATGGGCTCAAGTTGTCTCCCAACAAATCGGCGCAATCAGCAAACCAACCAGGAATCAGTACAGCCAGAAAATTAGGTGGGCCACACATGCAATGTTAAACACTAGCAACATCCACTGAGCGTTTCCTGTGTGCGGAACACTGTACTAAGCGCAAGAGTACAATATAACAACAGACATATTCCCTGCCCACAGTGTTAACCACGAGCAACATCCACTGTCCAAAGGAAAGAGATGGACTAATGGTTTTATAGGGAAGCTTACGGGGAGGGTTAGAGCAGGATTCAGAAAAGTGTATTCTACATCTAGGTCTATCCCCTGCCCGCACCCCATACTTATCTTCACTCCTCTCCTACTAATAATAACGGTACTTGTTAAGTGCTTAATAGTTGCCAGACACTGTTCTAAACGCTGGGGAAGACACAAGGCCTCCAGGAGGCCTTCCCAGACTGAGCCCCTTCCTTCCTCTCCCCCTCGTCCCCCTCTCCATCCCCCCCATCTTACCTCCTTCCCTTCCCCACAGCACCTGTATAGATGTATATGTTTGTACATATTTGTTACTCTATTTATTTTACTTGTACACATCTATTCTATTTATTTTATTTTGTTAGTATGTTTGGTTTTGTTCTCTGTCTCCCCCTTTTAGACTGTGAGCCCACTGTTGGGTAGGGACCGCCTCTATATGTTGCCAACTTGTACTTCCCAAGAGCTTAGTACAGTGCCCTGCACACAGTAAGCGCTCAATAAATACGATTGATGATGATGATGGTTAATCAGTTTGGACACAGTCCCTATCCCACATGGGGCTCATTCTCTTAATCCCCGTTTTACAGATGAGGTAACTGAGGCCCAGAGAAACTTGAGTGACTTGCCCAAGGTCACGCAGCAGTCATGCGGTGGTCCTTCTGCCCCTCCGGGGCCCGTGCTCTAGCCACGGAGCCACGCTGCTTCTCCAAAACCACAACTCAGTCCACACACTTTGTTCCTTCAGTACCAAAACCACTGTGCCCCTCTCTCTTCCCTCTTACCATCGACTGCCTGCTTACGCCCTCCTTCCTGGCTGGAAATCCTTCCCTCATATCTAACAGACCGGCACTCTCCCGACTCCCAGAGCCTTACTAAAATCACATCTCCTCCAAGAAGGCCTCCCTAACCAATTTTATCCCCCTACCCTATTTTCCCTCCCTCCCATGTCACTGGAGTCCATATCCCCATATCCCCCTTCTAGACTGTGAGCCCGCTGTTGGGTAGGGACCGTCTTTATATGTTGCCAACTTGTACTTCCCAAGCGCTTAGTCCAGTGCTCTGCACACAGTAAGCGCTCAATAAATACGATTGAATGAATGAATGAATGACCCCAGACACCCCCTTACGCTCAGTTGCTTCCCCTACCTGTAAAATTGATTTTAATGTCTATCTCCCTGGGTAAGCTCTTTGAGGGCAGGCATCGTGTCTCCTTAATAATAACGATAGGATTTGTTAAGCGCTCACTATGTGCAAAGCACTGTTCTAAGCCTTGGGGGGGATACAAGATGATCAGGGTGTCCCACGTGGGGCTCACAGTCTTAATCCCCATTTTACAGATGAGGGAACTGAGGCACAGAGAAGTTAAGTGACTTGCCCAAAGTCCTTACTCTACTGTACCTCCCGGGTGCCTGGTTCAGTGGCTCTGCAAACAATAAACTCTCACTAATTACAATAGATCGATTGATGGGTTGAGGGTTCAAATCCTGATGCTTTAGAGTATTTCTGGGTACTTTTTGCATTCAAGACTAGTTGCTGGCAATTCTTTAAAGTGTTGCTCCTCAGATTGCCCTCCTGTTGAACATTCACTTGTTCGGGTATGGAAACAGCCTCATGCTGAAGCTGCTTTTCCCTTTCCCACGGTGGGGAAGGCGGAAGGTAGGCCGGAATGGGGCCAATCGATTAATCAATCAATTGTAATTTACTGAGCATTTACTGTGTGCAGAGCGCTGTACTAATCAATCAATCGTATTTATTGAGCGCTTACTGTGTGCAGAGCACTGTACTGAGCGCTTGGGAAGTACAAGCTGGCAACATATAGAGACAGTCCCTACCCAACAGTGGGCTCAGCCGAGAGTACAATTCATTCATTCATTCATTCATTCATTCAATCGCATTTATTGAGTGCTTACTGTGTGCAGAACACTGTACTAAGCACTTGGAAAGTACAAGCTGGCAATATATAGAGACAGTCCCTACACAACAGTGGGCTCAGCCAAGAGTACAATTCATTCATTCATTCGTTCATTCATTCAATCGCATTTATTGAGTGCTTACTGTGTGCAGAGCACTGTACTAAGCACTTGGAAAGTACAATTCGGCAACAGAGACAATCCCTACCCAACAACGGGCTCACAGTCTTCTGTCTTGGTCCCCTCTAATTCACCAGAACTGTACTCCCAAACTTACAGAGCCATATAACAACAGGCATTCTCTGACCACAACGAGCTTGCAGTCTAAGTAAATTATCCATAAATGATGGATCCGTACATAAGGTGCTCTGGGGCTGGGAGGGGGGGGATGAATCATCATCATCAATCGTATTTATTGAGCGCTTACTGTGTGCAGAGCACTGTACTAAGCGCTTGGGAAGTACAAGTTGGCAACATATAGAGACGGTCCCTACCCAATAGTGGGCTCACAGTCTAAAAGGGGTAAGGCAGGCTGACGCAGAAGGGAGTGGAAGAAAAGGAAAAGGGCTGAATCAGGGAAGCCCTCTTGGAGGAGACGTGCCTTCAATAAGACTTTGAAGAGGGGGGAGAGTAATTGTGTGTCGGATAGGAAGAGGGAGGGTGCTCCAAGCTAGAGACAGGATGCGGGCGAGTCTCTTTGAAGGTGCGGAGGAGAGCCGGGGTTGGGTTTCCGAGAAAGCAGCATGGCGGGCTGTCTGGTATGGTTTGGGGGGGACGCCACGGATGTTCAGCTCCACTTTAAATCCCCTTGGCCCATTATGCACAGAGGAGGTTGGGCACAGGGGACTGGATGGCATATTTATTACATATTTATAGGTACATATCTATTACTCTATTTATTTATTTTACTTGTACCTATCTATTCCATTTATTTTATTTTGTTAGTATGTTTGATTTCGTTCTCTGTCTCCCCCTTTTAGACTGTGAGCCCACTGTTGGGTGGGGACTGTCTCTATATGTTGCCAATTTGTACTTCCCAAGCGCTCAGTACAGTGCTCTGCACATAGTAAGCGCTCAATAAATACGATTGATGATGATGATGATGATGGAGGGAAGGTGGCAGTTACGGGTTACTTCGCTTGACCATGGTGGAGAGGGGATAACAGTGTCACGTGCCAGCTACTCACAACAAAAACAAACTCCACCATCAGATACGGTTTTTCAGTCGCTTGGGAACTTGAATAACTGAAAATACACATGAACTGCCAAGTTATCATCAATCCCCATCTCACTCGTGTCCTCTGGCCAGCCGGTACAGACTTGTCCCCCATGGCCCAGTAGCTGGAACCCAGTCGGACTGTGGTTAAAATGACTCCTTAGGCTCTGATTAAATGTTTTGATTTTTTTAGAGGCAGTAACATTTGGTGACCTTTTTTTTTTTATCTTAGGGCCTCTACAGTTATCCTTTTTTATCTTATTTATTAGGTGCTAAGCCTGAGGTAGATACAAGATTATTGGATTGCTCACAGTCCCTGACTCAACTGGGGCTCACAATCTTCAGAGGTTGGGAGAGCAGTTATCTCATTCCCATTTTCAGATGAGGAAACTGAGTCCTGGAGCGGTTAAGTGACTGGGCCAAGGACACACAGCAGGCCAGTGGCGATGCTGGGATTAGAACCCAGATCTCCTGACTAGACTCTTTCCACGAGACCAGGCCTTTTCTCTCAAACCAGTGCGTATCATGAGTTAACCATTCTTCACAACCCTTAGTCCACACCCCAACTTTTACCTCTATCACACACATACGTGCGCACACGTATTGAAAGATCAGGAAACAACCCCTTTTTTTTAGTAATATGACTAGCAATACCCTTGTAGTCCATCCCAACATATATAAACCAGCATTATCAATTCCAAGAGTTCGGAAATTTGATGGCAGCAAACGAGATCTTTGGGGAACTGCGCCTCTCTAGATTCTCTCTTCATTAGATTAAAATGAACACCACTGAATAAACACATTGCACTGAATTGCTTTAGCCCTCTCGTCTACAAAAATAAAATCTTGCTGAAGGTTTATTGTGGAAGACATACTGAGGGCAGAGAACAGTGAGCTCCAGGACTTCAGAAGTGGAGATAGATGGCTTGGTGAATCCCAAGTGCTTATATTCACTTATATAAAACTTTTTGTTCTTGCTTTTTGCTGTCTAAATTTCACCAGTCTCTTGGGTGATCAACAGTCTGAGCAGAACACAGTCTCCCAGTACAGCAAAATATGTGGCTTTCTCTGAGTCATCCACTGTTCCACCAGAACAAAGCTCTGATTCAGTCCCTGTTATCCTCACTATATATACAGCTGACAAGGCTTTGTGCTACCTGCTTTGCGGTGGATAACCTTTTGTTGAAGACTGTACGGTCCAAAATTTGGTTTCCCTCTCCTTCAGTCCATCAGTGATATCTATTGAGCTCTTACTGTGTGCAGAGCACTGCACTGAGCTCTTGGGAGAGTACAGTAGAGTTGGGAGTCACATTTCATGCCCACATGGAGCTTACATTTTTCAAGTTCAAAAGTTCAAGTCATTCTTCCTAATGCTGTTTTCTCAAAAACAGTAAATTCTTTCCGTAAGAATGTCACCTACATACATGCACTCATAATAGCAATAATAAGTGTGGCATTTATTGACCGCTTTCTTACGTGCCAAGCAGACTGCTAATTGCTGGGGTAGAAACAATATAAGTAGAGATTGAGCACCGTCTCTGCTCCACATAATAACAATTAATTATGGTACTTATTAAGTGCTTACTATGTGCCAAGCACTGTTCTAAGCACTGGGGTAGATACAAGTTAATCGGGTTGGACACAGTCCCTCTCCTACCCTTATTCCCCATTTTACAGATGAGGTAACTGAGGCCCAGGGAAGGGAAGTGGCTCGCCCAACATCACACAATAGATACGTGGTGGAGCGGGATTAGAATCCAAGTCCTTCTGGCTCTCTCCACTAAGTCTATGGGGGAGAGGGAACACGTATCTTAGTTTCATTTTAGAAGATGAGGAGACTGAGACCCAGACAAGTTAAGTAACTTGCCCAAGGTCCCACAGCAAGCAAATGTCAGAGCTGAGATCAGAATCCAGATCCGCTAATTCCCAAGCCTGTACCCTTTAGGCCACGCAGCGGGAATAAGCGCGTGAAACTGACAAACCATCCCTAACTTTCTCTTCTGTCTGCTCTCCCCAGGGAAGGGATGTGGGGGTCGAATGAACGACATCAGAAGACTTTCCTCATCGCCCCCGGTGAGCTGGTGAGTGGATATCTCCTAGGCTGTGGCTAGCAGATATTCCCACTGAGTCTGCCGCCTGCAACACTTGATATCCCCCCTAGCCCAAGTCCCAACCCTTGTGGGAGAAGGAACTCGCTCCTTCCGGGGGCTGTACGGGGCCCTGAGGGCTACTGTTGGCTGGAAGTGTGGCCGGGGGAAAAAAGGGGTTGTGAGAGGGCGAGGCGTGGCCATCATGCTGCTTCTCATGACATACTCCGGTGGCGGGAAACCACAATTTTGAATAATAGGGCAGACGGGGCGATCCTGAGACTCAAATAAAAATGTTTCCAAGTAGCAGCGCTGTCCCATCCCTTTGAGTTTGTCACCGACATGGGCAAGGCAGCACATTCATCCCACCCTAGATGACAAATTAGAAAAAGACTGTTGCAGAGGGGTATCTTAGCTAGCTGTCGCTGCCCAGTCCAACAACAGTCACCCTGTCGCCCTGGAAGGAAGCCATTGAAATCATTTTTTCTTTACCCATTGTTCCACTCCAACCCTGCTTTCCCATTCCCTCTCACCCCATAGCCTTTTAAACCTCTGTCCCGGTGGTTCCCCTGAACCACTTCCCATCCTTGCCCTCCCTCCCTTTCCCCATCACACTGTTCCCTTCCACCCCGCTTCATCCCAAATCCCCAAAACTGCTAGATGGCAGAGTTGGGACTGTGACCACCCCCTTCTTGGCCCCAAGCTTTGAACCAACTGTTAAGGGGAGGGGGGGAGGATCATGGAAGTTCCAAACTCAATCTGACCCGTTTGAGATCAGGATTAGGCAGGAAACCATTAGCAGGCTGAGGCAGGGCCGAAGCCATAGCCCGTGATCTGGCAGAGGAGAGGAAGGACAGAGTAGAGGGAAGTAGGGACTCTGTGACCAAACTGCTTTGCTTTGGTGTACAGCCCTGTAACGCAACTGCTGGGAAGTGGTCCACTCCACTTAGATGGGGCTTTCTTGCTCCTATCGGGGGAATAGTGGACAATAATGTCCATCTCAGCTCTCAAAACAGGGACTTAGAAGCAGGCTCAGGTCACTTCCACCAAACAGGCTGGGCTGATTGATTCGGCTGGGGATCGGGGTCAGACTGAAGGTAGGGTTTAGGAGCAGGACAGAGGGCTTCCGTCATGCCGGTGCTAGCCTCGTATCGAAAGACCGGTGCAGACACCGAGCTTCCACTTGTCGCCCAAACCTTTGTCCTTGCCGGGCAATTTCCCCTTTCACGAGGTCAAGGCGTTAGGCAAGCAGACTGTGGGGTGTGCGTGTGCGCACGGTGTGGGAAAAAAAAAAGGTATCATTCCAGCAGCAATGGAGAAAAGTATTCCATATTCAGCTATGAGATTTAGTGGTCTCGTTTCAATCAGTCAGTGCTGTCTTTTTTTTACCCTGCTTCAGTAAAATACATACGGACCGTATATTTCGGGTGTCTCACGCAATTAATACGTGTTGTCTTCTTTTATTTTGGGTTTTAGAGGGAAGTTCCAGCAGTGAGGGAGCCGGAGGAGGTAGGAAACAGAGTTCAATCTCTATCTGGGCCCTCGGCCCTGGGAGGGGCCTGGAATCGTTGGGACAATCTAGTCTTCGCAATGTCTTCCCAAGGGTTTTCCTGGGCCGGTGCCGCTTTTCGCAACCGCACAACTGTCCCAGCAGCTCAAGGGTGAAAAGGTCACACGCACACATGCAAGCACGCATGATAGCTCGGACCTACCAGAGTCCATTTTTCATTTTGCCTGGCTCTCACTTGCAATTCAGTTCAGTCCTCAGACAAGGTTCCTAATACCAGTTTGGATTGGAGTAAGCTGAGCCAGCTCCCAAAGCACGGCGGGGTCACCCTAAAACCTTGAAATTGGAAAACGGACGTCGAGTGCCACAGAAGTAGGGTGAATGCAGTTTGCCAGAGAGAGAAACTGAGGCTCTGAGAAGTTATGACACTTGATCACCCTAATAGCTTTACAGCCAGGGTAAAGTTGTCTTTACTGCAGAGTGCTCAGAGCTGCAGATTCATTCATTCATTCACTCACTCATTCAATCATATTTATTGAGCGTTTACTGTGTGCAGAGCACTGGACTAAGCGCTTGGGAAGTACAAGTTGGCGACATATAGAGACGGTCCCTACCCAACAACGGGCTCACAGTCTAGAAGGGGGAGACATACAACAAAACAAAACACGTGGACAGGTGTCAAGTCGTCAGAATAAATAGAATTAAAGCTAAATGCGCATCATTAACACAGTAAATAGAATAGTAAATATGTACAAGTAAAATAAATAGAATAATAAATCTGTACAAACATATATACAGGTGCTGTGGGGAGGGGAAGGAGGTAGGGCAGGGGGAATGGGGAGGAGGAGAGGAAAAAGGGGGCTCAGTCGGGGAAGGCCTCTTGGAGGAGGTGAGCTCTCAGTAGGGCTTTGAAGGGAGGAAGAGAGCTAGTAGATGAGTGAAGATGTACAAGAATGAATTGTATTATTAATAAGAAAGGAGAAATAGGTTTCCCCCCACCCCTGAGGAACAGAAAACCTCATTTCTCACACACCAGCCAAAAAAGATTGCCCACTCTAAGTCAGGCTCTTGAGAGCCTATTGGGAAATCTACCCCTTGGCATGGATAACTTAGATGCCTCCGCTGGGCTGCAGCCAAAAAACCATTAACCTTTGGGTCCTAAAAGTTTGGCCCATGTAGACCTCTTTTTGGAGCAGGATATGATCCAGTGAAGAACCGAAAAAAGTCAGACCCAGTTTTCAGCGGTTCCTGCTACATCGACTTCGTAATCAGTGCTTTTGGGGTGCTGGGTTTGGGTTTAAATACTTTATATTCAAATTTCATTTTGAAAACGTTCTGTGGCAACCAGAAAAGTGCTTCGCTATGTTTTGCTGTCTCGTTAAAATCAGTAGGAATCTGTAGCAATAATTCAGATTCAGAATTGGTCCATCAGTCAGAATCTGAAGTTGGATGGACACTGCGGGAGAAGGTCACCGGGCAAATTCCAAATTCAGTGGCCTCCAGAGCAAAAGCATTTGGGAACCAGAAATTCAGCCCACCTCTGTGGCATTGTTCCAAATGTCTCTCCTGTAAGGCTTCTGAGGGACAAGGCACTGAAGAAACTCTAGCTCTTTCTGCCCACTGGAAATGGAATTGAAGAATGAATTCCTGGGACCGTGGGAAGGAAAATGTGCAGAAACAGAAGTGGCTTCTTTCGAGTGTTTCTGTCATTGGTTTCCATTTCAATGACTGGGCCCTTCTATGCCAAGGGAACTCAGTACTCTCCATGTGACCAGAAACCTGGGAATAGTAGGTAGAGCAGACAGGCAGCCACAAACTCTTTCTTCCAACTCATCAAGTTGATACGAAACCAGTTATTACCCCGTTGAGTAGGCCGCCTCTCCTCCGCAATGCAGTCTAAGGATGTCTCTGATCCTTAAGATCGTGAAACAGGGAAAAAGCAAGGAAGAAAGTAATGGTGGGAGTCACGATCTGTGCTCAGGGTGGGGTCCCCTTTGACCTGGGGGGCAACCCCTTTGGAGCACTAAATCCTGGAGCAGTTGCCGGTACTCATTTTAGGAGGCCTCCCTGTGCTCCTGGGATCGGGACGCTGCCGTGGGGCAGATCCTACCGGACATTTCAGAGCATTTGAGGAGAGGGGAAGCCACCTGGACAGATGGAGTTCAATCACTCAGCACAGAGACAGGGTGTTGGGTAGGACTGAGGGAATCGTTGAAACCTCCCGCAAGCACCAAGTCCCCTCCTGAGGCTCTCGGGCCTACCTTGCTATCAAGACTGTATCTCTCCCGCTGTTCCTGGATGGCCTCACAGAACCCCTGGGCCATTTCCATGGCACAGTGACCATGCAAACATATCCCCCTCCCCAGAGGGGCCGTTTCATTTCTCACGGAGAAACCCACTCGGCCGGTCGTGACCAAGAAGATGGACGGGATGCTTTATATCAAAACCAGCGTGTCCTCTGTCTTCTGTCGGGGCAGCGAGGCTGATCGGCTCACTCTAGGAAACGCCAACTCTAGAGGCAGGTGATGATTGTGATTCGCTTCTCTCGGTAGGTGTGCCCACCCTTTTTCCCCTTAGAAGATGACAGTGACAAAGCAGGGCAATGCCTCTGTGGCTCGGGAGTTCCAAAAATGAAACATGGAGCCATCAACCCAAATAGGCCCACACTGCCAACTTTCATGTGCCCGCTAATCGCACAGGCTCACTGTTGGGCTTAACGGGCTTTCAGGGTGCTTTGGTGGAGCTACAAATTGGCACACACGCATGTACATCCTCACAAGCAGCAGCCGTATCTTCAATTGGCTTAGCGGTCTGGAAGTTGGGTGACCCGGGTCGGAGTCCGAGCTCTGCCGCGGGTCTGGCTGGGCGACTTTCCGTAAGTCACTTAACCTCTCTGCACCTCCGTGTTCTCGTCTGCAAAATGGAGGTAAATACCTGCCTTTCTGCCTCTCTCACGGGGTTGTCAAAGGGGAATAAAAAAGTCATACAAAAACCAACGTATTATTATTGAGAGGATCCAGAACTGGTGTGGAGTGTGGGTGGGAAGAGGATGAGAGTGGGTGCCGTGGAGCTGCCTTTGGGTTCTGGTTTCGTGCCTCAGACTCTCTCCTGGATTCTAGGAAGCATTTCTGGGAGAGGCATTCCAAGGTGAAGAGGATCCCAACAGACAAGGGATGGAAGGAAGGGGGAAATTTGGGGGACCTGCTTCCTGAAGACCAGAGCAGTAGGGAGGATAAACTGGAGGAAGAACTCCTGCTAAGGGTTTGAGTGAACTGAGTCACAGCTTTGACAGAGACAGTGATGGAAACAAGGTTAAGGGACAATGGTGCCGCCCTTTAGGCCTGCTCTCTTCTCTTCTCGCCCCAACCCAGCTGTACTGTCCCTGAATAAACAAACTGCGGTTCCTGGCAGATATTCCTGACCCATCATGGTCTGAGCGGGACAAGAATTAAGAGATTCCACATGGGAAAGGGGCAGGGGCTAGTTCTGGGTACCGGATGGGCAATGATGCAGAACCCCCAGAATTGGGGGCAAGGGTCACGAAAGAACAAGTGAGTGAGAGGCTCGACAAGCCGACTGGGATGACAAGCCACGGATCCATTTCAGCTCCTTCCGGAGGGGCCGTAGTCTCCCTCTAACCTGGCCGTTAACCCTTCAGTACACAAGTGAGGCCTGAGTCAGCTGGCTGGGAGAGACCAACAGCCAGGTTGGAGGCCGATGAACACATAGGGCTGCTCCTCTGGTTCCCACCCAACCAGGCCAGTGTGAAGCCGCCAGCATCCCAAGGAGTTCACACAAGAGGAGGCACGGTGTGGTGGATCCAGACTACTGATGAAACCCAGACTCTATTGATGGTGATAATCCCAGCCCGAAACAAAGTTGTTTTCATCAGAGAAAGCAGAGGAAACACTCTCCACCCGGGACCATTGAGCCCAGGCAGCTTCTCGGAGATCACCGATGTCTCCCTGAATGCAGTCGCTTGGCCGGCCATCAATAAGAACTCCCCAGAAGATATGCTTTGACTTTCCGGGTGGCGCCTGGAGACCTGGGAGCTTCCAAGGAAGGGGATGATCTGGCCTTGGAAATCACACCTTCAGCTCACTGAACAGGTTTTGGAAACCCCAGGCCCAGCTTGGCCAAAATAGATGATGTGTTTTGGGGGAGAGAAAGGGAGTGGGAAACATGGAGTTGGATCAGGTGTCCCATTTCCATTTCTCTCCTGGATTTTGGAAAGCATTTCTGGGAGACTCCCTCCAGGACCAGAGATGTGTGCGTGTTAAGGGAGGTGGAGGAGGGTTACTACAGGGCAGGCCAGAAAGGAGGGAAGGAACTTTCAGGAGTGTCTTCCTGATGAGCAGAAAATAAAGGAAGCTACTGGGAAAACTCTCCTTTGGTGCCTCAGTGAAGCAGGTGTCAGTGCTGACAAGCCTGAAGGCAGGAAGACCATGTGGAAAAATGCAGGATGGGATCCTTTGCTCTCCACTCCTCCCAGCTGCCTTGCGCCTAAATGGCTGAGCTATTCGTGACCCTTCAGAATCTGATAGGATACAGGAACAAAGAAATTCAGTATGGGCAAGGAGTGGCGTCTAACTTTGGGAATCAAATGGGCAAGGGCACGGGCCTCCCGGGAGAGTCACAGGGGCTGTGGTTTCCACCCTCGAACACTACTACCTCCTCTAGTGTAGCTGTGGGAGAGTCTCAGTCTGAACTGCACTGATTCCCACTCAACCAGGCCTGGGGGCGAGGGGAGGGTACAAAGTCATCAGCCTCCCATCTGTCCTGCAAGGGGAGGTGCAGTATGATGAAGCCCCTAGGGGAACCGTCTTTGCCAAATCACCGAGGCTAGGCCAAATGATGGAGACCACCTAATGTGGTATCCTTAGAAAGCTGCCCAGTAGAGTCTCCAAAATGACCTCTCTCTCCAGTAGAAAACTTGCCAAGTTTAAAAAAAAAAAATGTTTAAGTGCTTCTCCCTATCCTTTCGTCATTGCTTTCTTCACCTCCCCTGCTCCAAAACAGCCAGGGCTCAGTGAGGGGCCAGAACACAAGACATCCAGACTGTGAAGGATTGCAAGGGCATAGTTAATCTCCCTCTTCCTGAATGCTCTGGCTCTGCTCCCCACACAGATTATTGTGGATGATTCACAGTATCCTGGGGGGGGAAGGCTGAAGTCAAATCGGGATGCTTTTTAGGGGGTAAGGGGAGCCATAGGAGCAGCCTAACTCCAGATACATCTCCAGTCCAGCCCTCAGGAACAGCACCCAAAACATCACGAATCCCTTCTTGGCACCTACTGCTCCCCTGGGAGCTCCAACCGCAGGCCAAAGGAGCCATTTCCAATAGGGCCAAGCCACCTCCAAGAGAACACAGGAGAGCGAGCACAAAAAGAGAGAGGCTGCTTGCTGTTCCATGAACTCCCAGGCCCAGGATCAACATCTCAGTTGAGCCGGAGCGGCCTCCATCTCAACCCAACACTGGAGGAAAGAAAAGAAAATCAGGCGAGGGTTAAGCAGAGAAGGGATGGGATGAGCCTTCTTGGGGAGGAAAAATGAGCAGCGGGTGATTATCTGGCACTGACTTTCCCAGAATCACCCTCCAGTACTGCCGTAGGTATCTTCAAAGCAGATGTTCTCACAATAGGTGGGTGACTGAAGGGATAGCGCACAGGGTTTGCTTTTGCGAATGTCAAAGAAGAATCGATCGACATTGTTGATCGTTGGGGTTGGACAAAGCTCATTTGCAAAGGAGTTAGACAGAGGTAGCCTCAGGGATTCCATAAACGCTCGATCAAAGCTGTTGCTCAGATACAATAGCACTTGGCCCACTGCTTGGCACATAGTGAGCACTTACTAAATATCCTTATTATCTGGCTGTAGACTGCACAGGGCAGTAGATGACTCAGGCACAGCTCTCTGCAGGTCACAGGGGGAGGAATAAGAGATGGCTTTTGTCCGGACCTCAGTCACAGCTGACTCCAAAGACAGCGGATGCAGCTGGCCGAAGGTACGAGCGAACAGTCAAGCCAGGAACTGGCTAAGAATTCAGAGCCTTTAAGGGATCAAACATGCTTGTTCATAAAGGGTGTTAGACTTTGGCCACACCAACCCTCAAAAGGACCCTAGGTCCACTCCGACAGGCTGCTTCTCCCTCCTGCTCTCGGCTCTGCTCTGGCCATTGCTTAGGGGCACAGAACAACCTCAGCTGTTCCTACCCTAATGCAGGGGGGCATGCACTTGAGGCAGCCAGGGTGGTCCAATATCAGCCAGAGAGGAAAGGGTCACCCGTCTGTCTTCCTCTGCTCCAGCCCTGAGCTCAGGGAGAAGCCACCCAGTTAATTTTGCAGGGGCACTCGGTCGATTGTATTTATGCGACACACCGTAGTCCCCGTTGGGCCTGCTGGGGCCTTACGTGGTGGAGATTTCTGATCGAAAAACCGCTCAGGGTATAATCCCTAAAGGCGACAGGCCCAGCAGGAATCCTGAAAAATAGCTGGTCAACATTGGTAGAAAAGACCACAGGACAACCCAGGCTATTGCCCTCTGGGTCCCAGCACCCCACCTTGATATCTACGCTGCGATCACTTCTGTCGTCAACTGGTCCCTTGTGTTCAAAAAAATTCATACGCTCTTTGCAAGTTGCATTTTCTCTCCCTCTTTGGTTTCTTTAAGCATTTGGCTTTAATCAGAAGTGGGAACCAATCAAGTTCAGCCTCCTCCTCTAGAGCTGCTCAGAAATGAGTGGGAACTTCCAGCACCACTGACCCATGTTCCCAGAGCAATCCCCAGGGCATCGGAGACATTCGCATGTTTAGTTCCGGTCTACATGGATTTTCCTCCCTGTTTTTTGTGCTCTTTTCTGGGAAACTAGTTGTCCAAGGTGATAGTAAAAAGGATGGAGGATCTGGGCTGTTGGGCTGGTAACCATTATTACTCTCCTCATCATTGTTTCCTATACGCCAAAACATTGTGCTAAATCCTGGAGTAGGTATGCTTTGAAGAGTAAATCTTTCTTGACTTACTTTGCAGTTTTCTAGCCTGGCAGTTCTACAAAGAGTTGTACCCCTTTCTGCCTATTTGCTCCTTGCACTTTGTGCCCCAGGCAGAGACGAGAGAGTGCAAGAGGCACTGCATAAACCGCTAGCACTAGAATCAATTCCTTCACTTTTCAGTTCTCCGCCCTGAAATCGCAAGATGGAGGTTCATCTGGTGTCCTCAGTGGGAGGCCCCAGCACCATCATCATATTCACCGAACATCTAGAACTGTAAGTTTCCTGTACTGAAAGCAGCACCGGGTGAAGGTAGGTCGTTTAGTGATCGACAAAGATGCAGCCCAGGACCCCCATCAGGGCCATCTGGGGGGCACTTACTGTGTGCCGAGCACTGTACTAAGCACTTAGGACAGCACAATACAATAGAGGTGGTAGACATGATCCCTGCCCACAGGGAGCTTACGGGATGTGGTTCTCTCCAAAGAAACCCCTACATCTTGGAGCAAGATCCATTCCCTTGAGAAGTACTCCTTATTGAAAGTTCAACCTGGACCTGACCGACTCGAGTTCCTACCGCCAAGACATTTACCACTTCTGTAGCCCTGGGTTTCTTGCTTGCTGTGTGACCGTGGGCATAACTTCTCTGTGCCTCAGTTTCCCCATCTCAGTTTAATGAGGAGAGGTGTTGGGGTATGTGTAATTGGGGATCAGGAAGTTTTGTGACGTGTGATTTCGCTTCACTTCCCAATTTGTGACCATAGACCGAGGGAACTGCAGGTCTAATAGAAGGACAAGGAGGCAAGGGAATAGAGTTCTTTTCTGGCCCAACAGCTCATTGGCCTCTGATCAGGAAAACCCTCTATTTCAATTTCCTTTCTGTAAAACTGGGCTCTCCATGTTTCCGGCCTCTTGGGCGAAGATGTGGTGCTGACGGGAAGGGAAGGGGTCTGCCTGGAGACCAGAAACCTCTCGCCGCCTAAAAAGCGTTTCCTCCTCTGCACTCTCTGGGACTCCATAACGCATTGTTAACTGGCTGACTGGGGAGTAAGGAATGCGGTTTGGAGCGCAGGGACGTCAGCACCGGGTCCTGTGACGGAGCCTGGATGACACCACCCCAGATAGGGTTTGTCAAACCTAGGATGGGGCCATGCCCTCAAACCACAGTCTGTACTGGAGCCTTGGAATATAGAGCCAAGCCAAGCTGGAGTAGCCCGTATCTGTGGGAACTGGAAAATGGGAATGGGAGGAGGTCAGAAGGCCTATCTGTTTATGTAAACCGAGAGTTTCCTCCAGGGCTGGAAGTGTTCTCCCTTCCACCCCTGGGGCTACTTATCCTAAAAAAAGCGCCCATATCTAAGCAGGGGCACTTGTTCCATACAAGAGGCCATACTGCAGAGATTTCATTCTTAATAGGGAGCCTAGGTATAAGGGCCTGTCTGTGACTTAATAATAGTAATGGAATAATTACGGCATTTATTACTTGTGATATTTATTAATAATTATGGTATTTATTGAGCCCTTACTATGTGCCAGGTACTGTACTAAGCGCTGGGATGTGTCCAGGCAAATCGGGTCAGACACAGTCCCTTGTCCCACTTGGGGCTCACAGTCTCAATCCCCATTTTACACGTGAGGTAACTGAGGCCTCTGAGCTGAGCCTCTGAGGCCCAGAGACGTGAAGTGAGTTGCCCAAGGTCACACAGTTGTCAAGTGGAGCAGGTGGGATTAGAACCCATGACCTTTTGACTCCTAGGCCCGGGCTCTATTCAGCAAGCCGTCCTGCTTCTCGTTAGATTTCATTATCTTGTTCCGTTTTTTGCAGAAAGGCTGTGAGGATCCACAGAGTTAACCTCATATTCACTAATATTTCATGTCCTAACCCCTCAACAAGGAACACAGCAGGAAAATCCCAGTAAACATGCATCCCAGTGCACAAAGCTGAAACCTGGCAGCTCTAGTCCAGGGGGCCTCTGGAGGGGAAGAAGAAAAAAAAAGATAGGAAATCTATAGCCAGATTTACATTCTTCACAAAGTACTGCAAATGATCTTTTCCTAGGGGTCTTCTCTCAACTGTCAACTCCAAGAAATAAATGGAGAGTGCTGCAGGGAAAACTCCTCCTGGTGCCTTTGGGGACTTTCACCTTCAAAGGCCAGGTACTTTGGATCATTAAGAGAGATAAATCCAGGGAGAAGAGCATAATCAGGATCTCTGTTCTTCTGAGGCTTTCTCCCTACTACACTTAGTGACATTTGGCACTGAAAACGGAGTTTGCCATTAGGGATGACAGCTGAGCCTCTTTTCTGAGACCTTGGGAAGGAGTCGCCGTCCAGTGGGAAGAAGAAACGACAATAATAATAATAATAATGTTGGTATTTGTTAAGCGCTTACTATGTGCAAAGACAACGGGGGCGGGAGACCCTGGTTCTAATCCCAGCTCTGCCGTATGCCTGTTTGACCTCCTAAACTGAGTCCCAGGTAGGGTAAGACTGGTCTAATCTGATTATTTTATAACCACTCAGCCTGTAGTACCTAGGAAGCACTTAATAAATATTATTAAAGGAATTGATTTTAGTGCTAGTGATTTTGCACAGGGCACCCACACTCTCTTTTCTCTGCCAGTCACAGTCTCACTGGGCAACAAGGGCAAGAGTGCAGCACATTGAGAAGTGTGCGTGCCAAGGACTCAATCGCCGCCAAAGTGACCACAGCATAAGTGAAGATACTGTACCAGGGGACCGTGACCCAGAAGGCAGTGGCCTTAGTATTCACTGTGTGGTCTTTGCTGCCCACAGAGGCCGATTGTTTTTCATTGTCCTCGATGGGCCGGGCCACCTCACAGAACATTCTTCAGTCATTGATTGCCCCGGCAAATCAATCAATCAATCAATCGTATTTATTGAGCGCTTACTATGTGCAGAGCACTGTACTAAGCGCAAAGAGACCCAACGCTAAAAACCCCAGTTTCTCCACTGCTCCTGATTCCCAGAGCAGTGGTCTTTCCACGGAACCAACGGCAGGGCAACATTAGACAACAATAGTGACTCTCCAGAGGGAGATAGTTTGGTCCCGTGCAATGAGTAATTCTCATGATGCCTTTCCTTCCCACAGCATCCCATAACTCAGCAAGGTCATAATTGGAACCTCCCTCCGGGCCTGAGGGAATCTACATATATCCGCACTCGGACCCCCTAGCCAAGGGCCTCCTTTTCCTAAAAGCCATTTCTCCCCGGGTCACCAAATACAAGCAGAAAAAACTCTTCAGCAGGATGTGGCTTAAAATATCAGTAAGGACAAAGGACATTGACAGAGGAGTTTTCTTAACTGGCTTTAAGAAAGCTAGCAAGTAGAAAGTTTCTACCATTAAAATATTCTAAAATACAAGCCTACTGTTTCCCCCTTATTTCCCATAATTTCTCTGCCATTCTCCTGTTGCCCTTTTCAGAGCCCCGTACCCATCTTCCGATTTCCCACTGAACAACTGTGCCTCCCTGCCGCCTGGTAACACACTATACCAAAAGAAAATGTAGTTATACTTGAAATTCTCAGTCAAGACACTTTTCCTCAGCTTCTAGGGCTCCTGTTCAGCTTTTCTCACTCTCCCCGCTCTGAACATCTGCCCATCTGATCCTGATTGGTTTTAATCAGGATGGAGACTCTAACTGCCCACAGCCGTGGGTTAGGGCTTTCCCGACTCCGTGTACCCTGAAGCTATTGCTGTTGCAGAGCCATTTAGGCATTCCGGTGTGGTCAAAAGTCCTAAATAAAAGAAGGAACTCCCATTTTCTGTTTCCAGGCAGGTCAGCTTAGTGTATCCACCCTCTTTCCCACCCGCTTTCTAGCCCTTGTTCACGTCCCTTCGCAGCATCAACTTCACCCTGCCCTTGTTTACCTAACCTGAAGGAAGGAGAGGTTTTTATAGAGAAACTTGGCGGGCGCAGGCTTCTAATGCTCATAGGGGAAGGGAGCAGGGACTTTGGTAGGAAAACTTCTATTCCTTAAAGGAGAATGGAAATAAAGCAGGCATCTAACAGTAACGGCTTCATCTTGAAGGATTTAAGGAGTGGTTTTCTACAGTCTAGAGTCTGTTCTACTCCATAGACTGAGAACTGTAGGAATGAGTTGTCTCCCTAAAAAGGACCCGTTTGCTTCCCACTACACCCCGAAGAGACAACAGGAATACGGGCAATTGCTCCCCAAGAGAACAATGATGCTACAAGATTAGCAGCAAAATTAATTGTGTGCCCAGTCCCCTACTGGGGCTTGGGGCTTCTATTCCATGTTCATATAATAGAAGTAAAAATATTTTCTAACCCAGAGTTTACCATCCAAATTGTTTCCCCACTACACCACAGCTCCCTCTCCCCCAAAGCCAGTGAGATGAAGGAGGCCAGTGCGGTAAAACTGAAATGTTGGAAGGGCGGTTCGTTGGAATTGGAAATGTTTTCAAGTGTCAGTCTGCATCTAGGGCTCTGTAAGCACCATCAGAAAGCGGGGCAGGAGGGAAAGTTAATAGCTCTGGAGGGCGTTACAGGGGAGGAAGATTCACAAATAAAATCAGGCCACGGAATTGCCTCGGATTTCAATAAGCAGACACGAATACATTAAATGAAGCTAGGTAACTAGCTGTGGATTTTAATTCACCCGTCCTTCTCACTCCTAAGGGAATTAGCTGGATTCCCCAGTGTATCACAGACACACACACACAAAACCCAAAATCCAAAGCTCCCGACCACAAGTTTCAAGGCTTCTTATCAGCTAATCCCTTCGGTTTTAGCTCCTTTCATCTTCCAATTCAGCCCTGCCTGTGCTCTCAGCTTTTTGCTGGCAAATCTCACCTCCTCCTCCACCTCAGGTCAGCTCAAGTCCCCATCTCCCTCCCTGAAACCCCTTCTCCCCGACCTGATCCTCGCCAAACATTTCTCTCTCCTTCCTCAAAATCTTCCTAAAAAGCCTCCTCCTCCGAGTTATTTCCTGATAAATCCCTCTCTCCCATTGCAGCCTCTCTTCCCCATCCCAAAATTATTTTGGCTGAGTGCCTGTCGGAGCTCACTGACAAAGTCCCCACCGCCCAGGATCAGAGGCACGTTAATAAGAAAAAAGAGGTTCAAACCGTCTGAAGTTAAGAACAAATGACAGTTTAGAGCCTCTGAAAGGGTTCTGAAGTCGGTTTTTATAAACGGCTAGAAAACTGTCACCAACTGCCCGTTGCTCGTCTTGATTCTAAGGCGCAAAGCACAGTGCCTGGCACATAGTAGGTGCTTAAATACCGTTAAAAAAAAGAGCTTACAGTCCAGAGTTCTGAAACACCGCAGTAGCCTTACTGAAGCAAAGATCTCCAGTTACCTATATGAAAAACCTACCTAATCATCATCATCATCAATCGTATTTATTGAGCGCTTACTATGTGCAGAGCACTGTACTAAGCGCTTGGGAAGTACAAATTGGCAACATATAGAGGCAGTCCCTACCCAACAGTGGGCTCACAGTCTGAAAGGGGGAGACAGAGAACAAAACCAAACATACTAACAAAATAAAATAAATAGAATAGATATGTACAAATAAAATAAATAAATAAATAGAGTAATATGTACAAACATATATACATATATACAGGTGCTGTGGGGAAGGGAAGGAGGTAAGATGGGGGGATGGAGAGGGGGATGAGGGGGAGAGGAAGGAAGGGGCTCAGTCTGGGAAGGCCTCCTGGAGAAGGTGAGCTCTCAGCAGGGCCTTGAAGGGAGGAAGAGAGCTAGCCTAATAATAATAATAATAATGGCATTTATTAAGCGCTTACTATGTGCTAAGCACTGTTCTAAGCGCTGGGGAGGTGACAAGGTGATCAGGTTGTCCCACGGGGGGCTCACAGTCTTCATCCCCCTTTTACAGATGAGGTCACTGAGGCCCAGAGAAGTGAAGTGACTGGCCCAAAGTCACACAGCTGACAATTGGCAGGGTCAGGATTTGAACCCATGACCTCTGACTCCAATAATAATAATAATAATAATAATAATGGCATTTATTAAGCATTTAGTATGTGCAAAGCACTGTTCTAAGCGCTGGGGAGGTTACAATAATAATAATAATGGCATTTATTAAGCGCTTACCATGTGCATAGCAAAGTGCTGGGGAGGTTACAGGGCGATCAGCTTATCCCAAGGGGGTCTCACAATCTTAATCCCCATTTTACAGATGAGGTAAGTGAGGCCCAGAGAAGTGAAGTGACTTGCCCAAAGTCACACAGCTGACAATTGGTGGAGTCGGGATTTGAACCCATGCCCTCTGACTCCAAAGCCCGGGCTCTTTCCACTGAGCCATGCTGCTTACCTAGAAGAGAAGCAGCAAGGCCTAGTGGATAGAGCACAGGATTGGGAGGGAGAAGACCTGGGTTCAAATCCAGACTCCACCACTTGTCTGCTGGGTGACTTTGGGCAAGTCACTTGACTCTTCTCTGCAGGGTAGCTCGGTGGAAAGAGCCCAGGCTTGTGAGTCAGACATCATAGGTTCTAATCCCGGCTCTGCCACTGGTCAGCTGTGTGACTTTGGGCAAGTCACTTCACTTCTCTGTGCCTCAGTTCCCTCATCCGTAAAATGGGGATTAAAACTGTGAGCCCCACGTGGAACAACTTGATTACCTTGTATCCTCCCCAGCGCTTAGAACAGTGCTTGGCACATAGTAAGTGCTTAACAAATACTATTATTATTTTTTTTAAATGGGGGTTCGTTCATTCATTCAATCATATTTATTGAGCACTTACTGTGTGCAGAGCACTGTACTAAGTGCTTGGGAAGTACAAGTTGGCGACATATAGAGATGGTCCCTATCCAACAGTGGGCTCACAGTCTAGAAGGGGGAGACAGACAACAAAACAAAACATGTGGACAGGTGTCAAGTCATCAGAATAAATAGAAATAAAGCTAGATGCACATCATTAACAAAATAAATAGAATAGTAAATATGTACAAGTAAAATAAATAGAGTAATCAATCTTTACAAACATATATACAGGTGCTGTGGGGCGGGGAAGGAGGTAAGGCGGGAGGGATGGGGCTTAGAACAGTGCTTTGCACATAGTAAGCGCTTACTTATTTTATTTTGTTAATATGTTTTGTTTTGTTCTCTGTCTCCCCCTTCCAGACTGTGAACCCGCTGTGGGGGAGGGACCGTCTCTAGATGTTGCCAACTTGGACTTCCCAAGCGCTTAGTACAGTGCTCTGCACACAGTAAGCGCTCAATAAATACGATTGAATGAATGAATCATAAATGCTATCATTATTATTATTATTATGGGGAGGAGAGGAAAAAGGGGGCTCGGTCTGGGAAGGCCTCCTGGAGGAGGTGAGCTCTCAGTAGGGTTTTGAAGGGCGGAAGAGAGCGAGCTTGGCGGATGTGGGGAGGGAGGGCATTCCGGGCCAGGGCGAGAACGAGGTACAGTGAGGTTAAGACTGTAAGCCCCATGTGTGGCAGGGGTTGTGTCCAACCAGATTTACTTGTGTCTACCCCAGTGTTTGGTACGATGCCTGGCACACAGTAAGCACTTAAATACCATAAAAAATACATTTTAAAAAGCCAATGGGTGACCCTCTGAGACCCTGCCTTACCTGAACAAGGAGGTAAGATAGAAACAGAATCCATCCGAGGGGGAGGTTGATCTAATCAGCATCACTTTTTTTTTCTTCCTCTAATATTTCTATTTCCAAAGAGTTGGTCACTAGACTACAGCCCTGTCCCACCCAAGGTTCTCCTTTTTCCGTCCATTCCTGGGAACTGGACACCCTGGGACTGTGACACCCCACCCGCATGCCTGTACCCCCTCTTAAATGGGGATTTCCCTCGTTTTCTAATTGTTGGCACATGTTTAACCTGCTGCCCCTGACATTCAAGCAGGCAGTCTGGTCCTGCTGCTTGATGTCGGGAGTCGAGACAAACCTCCCAAGGGCCTACAGGCCGCCACTTGTCTGACAGTGCTCTGCACACAGTAAGCGCTCAATAAATACGATTGCTGACGATAGGACCGGCCAAGGTGTGGGAACCTTCAAACATGGGTTTTAACATCCTTCCGTCTTGCTGATCATCCGTCCCCCATTACACACCCCAGAAAGAGCGCCTGAGAGCACAGGTGACTATTTAAAGTTGTCCCAGGGCACCAAGTAGCTCGCGTGCTCCGATGATGGCTTAGTGGAAAGAGCCCGGGCTTGGGAGTCAGAGGTCGTGGGTTCTAATTCCGCATTCACAACTTGTCAGCTGGGTGACTTCACTTCTCTGGGCCTCAGTTCCCTCATCTGGAAAATGGGAAATAAGACTGTGAGCCCCATGTGGGACAACCTGATCACCTTGTATCTACCCCAGCGCCTAAAACAGTGCTTGGCACGTAGTAAGCGCTTAACATACCAATATTATTATTATTATTGTGAGAAGCAGAGTGACTTAGTGGAAAGAGCACGGGCTTGGGAGTCAGAGGTCGTGGGTTCTAATCCCAGCTCCACAATTTAGCTGTGTGACTTTGGGCAAGCCACTTAACTTCTCTGGGCCTCAGTTCCCTCATCTGGGAAATGGGAAATAAGACTGTGAGCCCCACGTGGGACAACCTGATCACCTTGTATCTACCCCAGTGCTTAGAACAGTGCTTGGCACATAGTAAGCGCTTAACATACCAATATTATTATTGTTATTATTGTTATTATTATTATTACTATTATTATTATTGTGAAAAGCAGAGTGACAGTGGAAAAAGCACGGGTTTGGGAGTCAGAAGTCGTGGGTTCTAATCCCAGGTCCACAACTTGTCAGCTGTGTGACTTTGGGCAAGTCACAACTTCTCTGGGCCTCAGTTCCCTCATCTGGAAAATGGGGATGAAGATTGAGAGCCCCTGCTATGGGACAACCTGATCACCTTGTATCTACCCCAGTGCTTAGAACAGTGCTTGGCACATAGTAAGCGCCTAACATACTATTATTGTTATTATCATTATTATTATTATTATTATTGTGAGAAGCAGAGTGACAGTGGAAAGAGCACGGGCTTGGGAGTCAGAGGTCATGGGTTCTAATCCCAGCTCCACAATTTAGCTGTGTGACTTTGGGAAAGTCACTTAACTTCTCTGTGCCTCAGTTACCTCTTCTGTAAAATGAGAAGACTGTGAGCCCCACATGGGACAACCTGATCACCTTGCATCTACCCCAGCGCTTAAAACAGTGCTTGGCACATAGTAAGCACTTAACATACCAATATTATTATTATTATTATTATTGTGAGAAGCAGAGTGACAGTGGAAAGAGCACGGGTTTAGGAGTCAGAGGTCGTGGGTTCTAATCCCGGCTCCACAACTTGTCAGCTGTGTGACTTTGGGCAAGTCACTTAACTTCTCTGGGCCTCAGTTACCTCATCTGTAAAATGGGAAATAAGACTGAGCCCCACGTGGGACAACCTGATCACCTTGTATCTACCCCAGTGCTTAGAACAGTGCTTGGCACATAGTAAGCGCTTAACATACCAATATTATTATTATTATTATTGTGAGAAGCAGAGTGACTTAGTGGAAAGAGCATGGGCTTGGGAGTCAGAGGACATGGGTTCTAATCCTACCTCCACCATTGATCTGCTATGTGACCTAGGGCAGGCCACTTAACTTCTCTGTGCCTCAATTACCTCATCTGTAAAATGGGGATTAAGACTGTCAGCCCCACGCAGGACAACCTGATTACCTTGCATCTACCCCAGCACTTAGAACAGTGTTGGGCACATAGTAAGCACTTAACAAATACCATAATTATTATTATTATTATCATTATGACAGACTGGCAGTGAGAGCACAGGCTTGGATGCCAAAGCTCTGTTCTTTTGGACCATGTTTTTGAGAGAGGTTACAAAAAGAGGGGTGGGTGTAGTTTGCCCCCTCCGCACTCCAAATCAAGAAAACTTGTGATGCATCCTGAATCCAATAATACTACTAATAATTATGGTATTCATTAAGCACTTACTGTGGGCCAGGCACTGTACTAAGTGCTGGGATGGATACAAGCAAATTCGGTCAGAAAACAGGAGCAAATCGGGTCGGAAAACAGTCCCTGTTCCATTTAGGGCTCACAGTTTCAATCATTCTGACTCGACTTCCTACTTAGAAGCCTACAGTTGTCCCCTGATGCTACTTATATTAGCAAATCAAAGCTCTCAACCTGGGCTTCAAGACCTCTGGCTCTTATTAACCTAACTAGGGAAGCAACATAACCGAGCAGAAAGAGCACAGGCTGGGGTCTAAATCCTGCTCGGCCACTTGCCTGCTGTGTGACCTTGGGCAAGTCACTTAACTTTCCTGTGTCTCAGTTCTCTCATCTGCAAAATGGGGATTAAGACCGTGAGCCTCATGTGGGACAAGGACTGTGACCAACCTCGTCTCTACCCCAGAGGTTAGTACAGTGCCTGGCATATAGTAAGCACTTAACAAATACCATCAAAAAAACCCTCTCACCCCCGCTACACCCATATTTACCCACTCCATTCCAACCAAGCAAAGAGGCTAAAACTGGTGGACTTGCTTGTTCTCAAGTCACTGCTTATATTAGTCCTTCCCTGTGGCCATAAAGGCTTTCCATCTTAACCCTCCCTGACTGATAATTCCAGTTATCAGCCTTCCCTTCCTCCCTCCCCACCCTCAACGTGTTTACATTTCTCTCTGTAAATCATTGACTGGGACAGAATAGAAACATAAATACTGATAATGTTGATACACTCATGTATCTTTCAAGTTGTTTCCCCCCGTCACATGGGGCTTATTTTTCCTTTGCTGTTTGTATACCTAGTCTATCTTTCATATTAGCCTGGAAGCTCTTTTGTTTATGGTATTTGCTAAGGGTTTACTATGTGTCAAGCACTGAAGTAGATATGAGTTCATTAGACTGGATACAAACCCTGCCCCACGTGGGGCTCACGGTCTAAGTAGGTGCTCTGCACATAGTAAGGGCCTAATTGGTTGATAGTGGGAAAAGAGGGCTTGAATCCCCATCTCGCAGTGGAGGAAACAAGCACAGAGAAGCTAAGTGACTTGCCCAAGGTCACACAGCAGACAAGTGACAGACTCCTAAGCCCATACTTTATCCCCTAGGCCTTGCTGCGCCCCAGATTAAGGAACAGGTCTTCTTTCTCTCCGACACAGTGGTTTGCACACAGTAATAATAATAATAATAATAATAATAATAATAATAATAATAATAATAATAATAATAATAATGGCATTTATTAAGCGCTTGCTATGTGCAAAGCACTGTAAGTGCTCAATAGATACCACTGATAGCTTCTGGAAGCAATGGGAAGCCTCATTACCTGGGAGTTGGAGGATTTTAGGGACTGTCTCTATATGTTGTCAACTTGTACTTCCCAAGTGCTTAGTACAGTGCTCTGCACACAGTAAGCGCTCAATAAATACAGTTGATTGGTTGATTGATTGATTAATCCTGTCCCTGCCATTCCTCTGCTATTTATTTTGGGCAAGTCACTTATTTTCTCTGCACCTCAGTTACCCCAACTGTCGAATTAGGATTAAATCCTCCTCCCTCTGTCTTAGACTGTGAGCCTCATTTGCGACAGGTACTGTTTCCAACCTGATTCTCATGTATTTATCGCAGCGCTTAGTTCAGTGCCTGGCTCATAGTAAGCCCTTGACAAATGCCATTTAAATAAGAACAAAAAAAATCTCTGCACCTCAGTTTCCTCATGTCTACCAATTTGTATTATAATTTGCTGAGTAAAGTGCTCTTCACAATAAATACCACTGATTGATAGATTACTCGTCTGCAAAATGGGGATTCAATACCTATTCTCCCTCCTACCTAGATTGTGACCCATATGGGACCTGATTATCTTGTATCTAACACACGGTTTAGAACAGTGCTTGGACATAATAAATGAAGCAGCGTGGCTCAGTGGAAAGAGCCCGGGCTTTGGAGTCAGAGGTCATGAGTTCGAATCCCGGCTCCGCCAATTGCCAGCTGTGTGACTTTGGGCAAGTCACCTAACTTCTCTGTGCCTCAGTTACCTCATCTGTAAAATGGGGATTAAGACTGTGCGCCCCATGTGGGACAACCTGATCACCTTGTAACCTCCCTAGCGCTTAGAACAGTGCTTTGCACATAGTAAGCGCTTAATAAATGCCATCATTATTATTATTATTATTATTATTTGGAGTCAGAGGTCATGAGTTCGAATCCTGGCTCTGCCACATGCCTGCTGTGTGACCTTGGGCAAGTCACTTCCCTTCTCTGAGCCTCAGTGACCTCATCTGTAAAATGGGGATTACGACTGTGAGCCCCACGTGGGACAACCTGATCACCTTGTATCCCCCCCAGCGCTTAGAACACTGCTTTGCACATAGTAAGCGCTTAACAAATGCCATCATTATTATTGTTATTATTATTAACTCTCAATCAATCATATTTATTAAGCGCTTATTATGTGCAAAGCACTGTACTAAGAACTTTGGAAAGTCCAACATAACAGAGTTGGCAGGCACATCCCCTGCCCCCATTGAGCTTACTTGCAGTCTAGAGGGGGAGAGAGGCTTTACTATAAATAAATAAATTACGGATGTGCACATAAGCGCTGTGGGATTGAGGGAGGGGTGAATAAAAGGTGCAAATCAAAGCGCAAGGCCGATGCAGAAGGGAGTGGGAGAAGAGGAAATGAGGGTTTAGTCCGGGAAGGCCTCGTGGAGATGTGCTTTTAATAAGGCTTTGAAGGTGGGAAGAGTAATTATCTGTTCGATATGAAGAGGGAGGGCGTTCCAAGCCAGGGGCAGGACATGGGCGTGAGGTTAATGGGGTGATAGGCAAGACTGAGGCACAGTGAGTAGGTTGGCACTAGAAGAGCCAAATATGCGGGCTGAGTTATAGTAGAAAAATCAAGGAGGTAAGGTAGGAAGAGACAAGGTGAGTGTTTTTAAATTGATGGTAAGGAGTTTCCGTTTCATGTGGAAGTGGATGGGCAACCACTGGAAGTTCTTGAGGAGTGGAGAAACATTAACTGAACATTTGCGCAGAAGAACAATCCAGGCAGCAGAGTGAAGTCTGGACTGGAGTGACAGGAGGCAGGGAGGTCAACAAAGAGCTGAGGCAATAATCAAGATGGGTTAGGAAAAGTTCTCGAATTAACGTGTCTACCAACTCTGTTGTACTCTCCCAAATGCTTAGTACAGTGCCGTGCACACAGTAAATGCTCCATAAATATTCATTCAATCGTATTTATTGAGCGCTTACTGTGTGCAGAGCACTGTACTAAGTGCTTGGGAAGTCCAAGTTGGCAGCATATAGAGACGGTCCCTACCCAACAGTGGGCTCCCAGTCTAGAATAAATATGACCGATTGATGCGGTAGCATTTTGAATGGAGAGGAAAGCGTGGATTTTCGTGATGTTGTGAATGTCGACCTGACAGGATTTGGTGATAGATTGAATATGTGAATATATACCACAATAATTATCAGTGTTATATTAGTGGTAGTAGTGATAATAATAGTAATAGTGATAATGCCCTCTCCAAAATGAGACCCACCATCCTGCCCCTTGGAGCCAGAAAGCGATGAGAAGGGAAGTGCTGGTCTTCCACCATGTTACTAACCTCGCTCTGTGACTCAGCCTCACCCTGGGCTTCAAGGCTGTCCATCCCCTCGCCCCCTCCTACCTCACCTCCCTTCTTTCCTTCTACACAACCTAGCCCGCACCCTCTGCTCCTCTGCCGCTAATCTCCTCACCGTGCCTTGTTCTCGCCCGTCCCGCCATCAACCCCCGGCCCACGTCCTCCCCCGGGCCTGGAATGCCCTCCCTCTGCCCCTCCGCCAAGCTAGCTCTCTTCCTCCCTTCAAGGCCCTGCTGAGAGCTCACCTCCTCCAGGAGGCCTTCCCACACTGAGCCCCTTCCTTCCTCTCCCCCTCTCCATCCCCCCATCTTACCTCCTTCCCTTCCCCTTCCCCACAGCACCTGTATATATGTTTGTACATATTTATTACTCTATTTATTTATTTTACTTGTACATATCTATTCTATTTATTTTATTTTGTTAGTATGTTTGGTTTTGTTGTCTGTCTCCCCCTTCTAGACTGTGAGCCCACTGTTGGGTAGGGACTGTCTCTAGATGTTGCCAACTTGGACTTCCCAAGCTCTTAGTACAGTGCTCTGCACACAGTAAGCGCTCAATAAATACGATTGATTGATTGTATATATGTTATATTGTATTCTACCAAGTACTTCTAGACTGTGAACCCGCTGTTGGGTAGGGACCGTCTCTATATGTTGCCAACTTGTACTTCCCATGCTCTTAGTACAGTGCTCTGCACACAGTAAGCGCCCAATAAATATGATTGATTGATTGATTGCTATGCTCCTCTTGCCCCTGGCCCTGGAGGGCAGTGGGGTAGAGATGAGGGCCCGTCTTGCCCTCCAGCTGCCCAGGGGAGTGTCCAGAGGTGCGAGGGAGGTGCCCCGGCTAGGGCACGGCCAGAACGGCTCTGCAACTCCTGCTTCCAAGTCCCAGCGCTGTGCCTCAGGATGCAGCTGCCATCCTCCACCTGGCCCCGGAGCTTTGGAGGTGAACCATCAGGGGAAGGTTATTTTTGGTTTTGCTTTTTTTTTTAATGGTGTTTATTAAGTACTTCTAATATGCCAAGCACTGGTCTAAGCGCCGGGGCAGATACAAGGTTGGACACAGTCCCTGTCCCACATAGGGCTCACAGTCTAATTTGGAGGGGGAAGGATTTAGTCCCCATAATATAGGTGAGGAAATCGAGGCACAGAGAAGTTAAGTGGCTTGCCCAAGAGCACACAGCAGGCAAGTGGTGGAGCCAGGATTAGAAGCCAGGACCTCTGATGCCCAGGCCCGGGCTCTAACCCACTTGGCCGAGTTGCTTCTCACTAAGCCACACTACTTTTCAATGCCTCAAAGGCCTTCAAATGGGCACATGCTGACGGGGGGAGGAGGAGGGCATGATCATCATCACCAATCGTATTTATTGAGCGCTTACTATGTGCAGAGCACTGTACTAAGCACTTGGGAAGTACAAATTGGCAACATATAGAGACAGTCCCTACCCAACAGTGGGCTCACAGTCTAAAAGGGGGAGACAGAAAACAAAACCAAACATACTAACAAAATAAAATAAATAGAATAGATATGTACAAGTAAAATAAATAGAGTAATAAATATGTACAAACTTATGATGGGGGCATACCCTTCTCTGAATGGAAAGAGTAGCCCCTTCCCGTTAGGTAAACATTATTATTATAAATGAATGTTTTAGTGCTTTAGTGAGCCAATTCAGTGGGGGCAGTGCTCTGACGCAAGCTCACAGGTCGCTCGGTGCCCTCAGAGAAATAGAAATAGCTTCCCTCATCATCATCATCATCATCACCATTATCACCAATGTTATTTTTTGAGAGCTTGCTCTGTGATCTTGGGCACTGTACTAAGCTCTTGGGAGTCGGCAGACACGTTCCCTGCCCACGACAAGCTTACAGCCTAGAGGGAGAGACAGATGTTAATGTAAATAAATAATTTACAATACATAATTTGTAGATAGTTACATAAGTGCTGTGGGTTTGAGGGATCCCCACTTCTACTATTGCCAGGCTTGGGGGGAGAAGGTGCCCAAGAAGGATGGGATACAGAAGACAACTAATCGCGGCAACTGGGAAGCAATAGGGGGAAAAAGTGGCAAGGGATTTGGATGCAGAGGATCTCCCCCTTCTAGACTGTGAGCCCACTGTTGGGTAGGGACCGTCTCTATATGTTGCCAACTTGTACTTCCCAAGCGCTTAGTCCAGTGCTCTGCACACAGTAAGCGCTCAATAAATACGATTGAATGAATGAATGAATGAAAGAGGAACAAGGGGCTCAGGAAAAAACACATAGATAAAAGACAGTGAGGTAGACATTCTCTCTAGAACCAAGGAATTGCAGTTGTTCTCTGAGCCCAGTGTTTTCTGCTCCATGATAGTGTTGCTGCTAATACATGTCGTCGTTTTTGTAAAAATTCTGATTATTGACTCACAAGTTTAGATAGGTTGCTTATCTCTATCTCTAAACTGTAAGCTCATTATGGGCTGGGAACGTGTCTGCAAATTCTGTTGTCCTCTCCAGAGGGCTTAGCGCAGTGCCCTGTACATATTAAGTGCTCAATAAATGCCTTTGATCCTTTTATGAAAATAAATCAACATCAAAGGTATTTATGGTGCCAACTTGTACTTCCCAAGCTCTTAGTACAGTGCTCTGCACACAGTAAGCGCTCAATAAATATGATTGATTGATGATTGACCACTTACTGTGTGCAGAGCACTGAGCTAAGCACTTGGGAGAATTCAGTCAGGTACAATCACTGAGAATTATTTTATCAACCAGTACATATTTATTACTCTATTTATTTATTTATTTATTTTACTTGTACATATCTATCCTATTTATTTTATTTTGTTGGTATGTTTGGTTTTGTTCTCTGTCTCCCCCTTTTAGACCGTGAGCCCACTGTTGGGTAGGGACTGTCTCTCTGTGTTGCCAATTTGTACTTCCCAAGCGCTTAGTACAGTGCTCTGCACATAGTAAGCACTCAATAAATACAATTGATGATGATGATGATGATCAGCATTACTGAGGCTGCCCAGATCCCTGGGCCTAGGCTTCACCCTGAAAATAATATGAAGAGTTGTGGTATTTGTTAAGCGCTTACTATTTGCCAAGCACTGTGGTTTGGAACGCCACTAGTGACCCCTGGCCGGGAAGCAGCATGGCCTAATGGATAGAGCACCAACTTGACAGTCAGAAGGACCCGGGTTCTGCCACTCCGTCTGCTGTGTGACCTCGGGCAAGTCACTTCACTTCTCTGTGGCTCTGCTACCACATCCGAAAAGGGGGATTAAAACCGTAAACCCCACGTAGGACGCGGACTGTGTCCAACCCGATTAGCTTGGAACTACCCCAGCGCTTAGTACATAATAATAACTGTGGCCATGGGTTCAAATGCCGACTCTGCCGATTGTCAGCTGTGTGAGTTGGAGCAAGGCACTTCTCTGGGCCTCATCTGTAAAATGGGGATGAAGACTGTGAGCCCCACGTGGGACAATCTGATCACCTTGTATCCTCCCCAGCGCTTAGAAAAGTGCTTTGTACATAGCAAGCGCTTAACAGATGCCATTATTATTAATTCAGTGCCTGGCACATAGTGTTGTCCGCCAGCGGACTTGGCATGACTGACTCCATCTTGTGCATACCAACAGTAACCCTCCATTTCGTACCAGTGTGTGCAAGGCTACATTGACCAAAGTGGCTCCACTCTGTCTGGGACGTCCCCATCCTGCGCTGGCCGGTATCTCCCGATAACATTCCCATAACAGGAATTCGGACACTAACCAAGCCGTGACAAACAAAGGGTTGCGATTTAACCCGGGATCTTCCCCTTTTAGACCGTGAGCCCACTGTTGGGTAGGGACTGTCGCTATACGTTGCCAATTTGTACTTCCCAAGCGCTTAGTACAGTGCTCTGCACATAGTAAGCGCTCAATAAATACGATTGATGATGATGATGATGATGATGATCTAGGAATGCCAAGGTTTCACGGGTGGCACGTGCGCGGGAATCCTTTGTGTAGCTCGGATGGGGAACCAAATAAAAGGGAAGAAGCGGCTGGAATCGGGGCTGCTTGCCACTCGTACCCCTCTCGGGAGGTGAACGGGAGAGCGGTCAACCCTCCTACCTTTCCTGCTCTATCTGAACTCATGTCTCCGAGTCATTTTTCCTATCTGCGCTTGGGTTCTCATCATCAGTCGTATTTATCGAGCGCTTACTGTGTGCAGAGCACTGTACTAAGTGCTTGGGAAGTACAAGTTGGCAACCTATAGAGACAGTCCCTACCCAGCAGTGGGCTCACAGTCTAAAACCTCGAACCCTGCGGCCGATTTACGCCGGTTAACCTATTTTGCCCCCTACTTTTTGATAACAATAGTAAGCGTTTCACGGATTCCATTTTAAAAAACACCATACCTTAAAGCTAGGTTCAGCTCCTGTGTGCAGCCTGTTGACCAAAGTCCAAGTGTAAACCTGACTTTGAGGAGAGCAAAGTGTTCTCCCGATGCTGGGGGAGAGGATGGCGGTAATAAATGGCTTCCAAACCACGCTCTTATGTCTGAGCTGCCGCCGTCGCCGCCGCCTTCTGCTCGTGCGGTTCAAATTGGGCTCCAGCGCCTTTCTGATTTGTTTTTCTACCCTCCCACCGACCCTGGCCCCTCCATTTCCCATTCAGTAATTTTAATTGAAATGTAATGACTGCAAAATTGCCCGCAGAGAGTCAGGGGAGGAAACGTTGCCGCTAATTGCGTTCTGATGGAGTGTGTGCTGGGGAAGGAAATCGCAGGCACTTAATGTCATCATCCAGGCCGGCTCTGATGGCTGGTTGGGTGGAAGTTGCCTAGTTTGGGGCGGGAGAGGGAGAGGAGGTGACCGTGGTTCGTTGCCTCTCCCATCAACCCTGGCAGTAAATGCTCCCCCCTCTCCTCTCTCAGGAACGGCCTCATTATTTCTCTGTGACCCCGAATTAAAAGTATGAAAACTGGGAAGTTGATTTTACCCTGAGACGCTTTCAAACCTGGGCTTTGTCTGCCCTGTGAGTTTCTAAAATCCGCGGTGGAAACGTTCTGTTTCTCCTTTCCATCTGTCATCGTCATCATCAATCGTATTTATTAATAATAATAATAATAGCATTTATTAAGCGCTTACTATGTGCAGAGCACTGTTCTAAGCGCTGGGGGGATACAAGGTGATCAAGCTGTCCCACGTGGGGCTCACAGTCTTAATCCCCATTTTACAGATGAGGTAACTGAGGCTCAGAGAAGTGAAGTGACTTGCCCAAAGTCACACAGCTGACCACTGGCGGAGCCGGGATTTGAACCCATGACCTCTGACTCCAAAGCCCGGGCTCTTTTCCACTGAGCCACGCTGCTTCTCTTATTTATTGAGCGCTTACTGTGTGCAGAGCACTGGACTAAGCGCTTGGGAAGTCCAAGTTGGCAACATGTAGAGACGGTCCCTACCCAACAGTGGGCTCACAGTCTGAAAGGGGGAGACAGAGAACAAAACCAAACATACTAACAAAATAAAATAAATAGAATAGATACGGACAAGTAATAAATCCGTACAAACATATATACATATATACAGGTGCTGTGGGGAAGGGAAGGAGGTAAGATGGGGGGATGGAGAGGGGGACGAGGGGGAGAGGAAGGAAGGGGCTCAGTCTGGGAAGGCCTGGAAGGTCTTCGACTTAAAAATGAGGTGAATCCGGTCAGCTTCAGGGGGACAGGCAGGGGATGGGTCTTTGGGGATCAGGGAGAAAGGAAGGCAGAGGGACCAGAAAGAAGGACATTAAGGGAAGGGAGAAGCAGTGTGGCCCAGTGGAAAGAGCACAGGGCTGGGAGTCTGAGGAGCTGTGCTCTAGTCCCAGTTCTGCCGCTTACCTGTTGAGACCTGGGGCAAATTAGAGAAGAATTAGAGAAGCAGAGAAGCAGCGTGGCTCAGTGGAAAGCGCCCGGGCTTTGGAGTCAGAGGTCATGGGTTCCAATCCCGGCTCTGCCAACTGTCAGCTGTGTGACTTTGGGCAAGTCACTTCACTTCTCTGGGTCTCAGTTACCTCATCTGGAAAATGGGGATTAAAACTGTGAGCCCCCCTGTGGGACAACCTGGTCACCTTGTAACCTCCCCAGTGCTTAGAACAGTGCTTTGCACATAGTAAGCACTTAACAAATGCCATTATGAGTATTTTTTTAGAGAAGCAGCTTGGCTCAGTGGGAAGAGCCCGGGCTTTGGAGTCAGAGGGCATGGGTTCAAATCCCGGCTCCGCCAGTTGTCAGCTGGGTGACTTTGGGCAAGTCACTTCACTTCTCTGGGCCTCAGTTACCTCCTCTGTAAAATGGGGATTAAGACTGTGAACCCCCCCCCCCCCGTGGGACAACCTGATCACCTTGTAACCTCCCCAGCACTTAGAACAGTGCTTAACAAATGCCATTATTATTATTATCATTATCAGATTGCTTCTCTATACACCAGGATCCCCATCTGTAAAATGGGAATTCGGTATTTCTTCTCCCTCCTAGACTGAGAGCCCCATGTGGGATCGGGACTGTGTCAATTTGATTATCTTGTATCTATCTCCCCCAGGCCTAAGTACCAGTGCTTAGCACATAGTAAGTGCATAACAAACACTATTAAAAGAAAAAGAGGGGAATGGAGAAAGAGAAGACTCAACAAAACCACCATTGTCTTCCACAACCATCATCCCCGGGACAGAACAGCATTCATTCAATCATATTTATTGAGTGCTTACTGTGTGCAGAGCACTATACTAAAGTGCTTGGGGGAGTACGGTATAACCATAAATGGATACATTTCCTGCCCACAGCGAGCTTAAGTACATATCTGTAATTTATTTATTTATAGTAATATCTATCTCCCCCTCTAGACTGTAAACTCCTTATGGGCAGGGAATGTGTCTGCTATATTGTACTCTCCCAAGCATTTAGTAATAATAATAATAACGATGGCATTTATTAAGTGCTAACTATGTGCAAAGCACTGTTCTAAGCACTGGGGAGGTTACAAGGTGATCAGGTTGTCCCATGTGGGGCTCACAGTCTTCATCCCCATTTTACAGATGAGGTAACTGAGGCCCAGAGAAGTTAAGTGACTTGCCCAAAGTCACACAGCTGACAGTTGGAGGAGCCGGGATTTGAACCCATGACCTCTGACTTCAAAGCCCAGGCTCTTTCCACTGAACCATGCTGCTTTGGCACTCTGCACACAGTAAGTGCTCAATAAATACCATTGACTGATTAGCAGCAGTTAAGGTTATCAGTCCAATATTTTCCCAGCTAAGTCCAGCTTCCAGCTGGCCTGTCCCTAATAATAATAATAATAATAATAATAATAATGGCATTTGTTAAGCGCTTACTATGTGCAAAGCACTGTTTTAAGTGCTGGGGAGGATACAAGGTGATCAGGTTATCCCACGTAGGGCTCACAGTCTTCACCCCCATTTTACAGATGAGGGAACTGAGGCCCAGAAAAGTTAAGTGACCTGCCCAAAGTCACACAGCTGACAAGTGGTGGAGCCGGGATTTGAACCCATGACCTCTAACTCCAAAGCCCGGTCTCTTTCCAATGAGCCACGCTGCCTCTCTGCAGAATCAGCAGGCTGGATGGGGAAGGGGCTGACATTTTCTATATGTTGCCAACTTGTACTTCCCAAGCGCTTAGTACAGCGCTCAGCACACAGTAAGCGCTCAATAAATACGATTGAATGAATGAATGAATGAATGAACAGTGCTTGGCACAGAATAAGTGCTTAACAAATACCACAATTAATATTAATAGTATTGGTAGTATTATCATTGTTATTATTCTTCTTCACATGTCTCTCCATGTCTCCAAAGCTTCCGGTGGTTACCCATTCCTCTCTCCATCAACCAAAAACTTCCGAACACTGGATTTGCAGCATTCCATCAGATCTCTCCTCCTTCTTATCCATTTTCTTCCACACTACACTCCAGTTTGCTCTCTTCATTCCTTCTAAGCTAATAATAATAATGATCAATCAATCAATCGTATTTATTGAGCGCTTACTGTGTGCAGAGCACTGTACTAGAGCTTGGGAAGTACAAGTTGGCAACATATAGAGACAGTCCCTACCCAACAGTGGGCTCACAGTCCAAAAGAGTTATGCTCTGCTCTTGCCCTCTACCCTTATAATAATTATAAATAAATGCCTTATTATAATAATAATAGACTGTGAGCCCACTGTTGGGTAGGGACTGTCTCTATATGTTGCCAATTTGTACTTCCCAAGCGCTTAGTACAGTGCCCTGCACATAGTAAGCGCTCAATAAATACGATTGATGATAATAATAATGGCATTTATTAAGCGCTTACTATCATTATGCCCCACTGTTTATCTCTCCCATCCCTGACTTCTGATTTACACTCCCTCCCCCTTCACATCTTGTAGACCGCAGCTCTCTCCGTCTTCAAAGCCTTTCTAAAATGACATCTTTTCCCAGTTCATTTTTATTCTTCCCATTTTATGTCCCACCCTCACCCCCACCATCGCCAATCAATCAATCAATCAATCGTATTTATTGAGCACTTACTATGTGCAGAGCACTGTACTAAGCGCTTGGGAAGTACAAATTGGCAACATATAGAGACAGTCCCTACCCACCGAGAAGCAGCTAGGCCTAGTGGAAAAAGCCCGGCCTAGGAGCCCAGAGGATTTGGATTCTAATCCTGCTCCTCCAACTGCTGGCTGTGGGACCTTGGGCAAAGTCACCTAACTTCTCCGTGCCTCAGTAACCTCATCTGTCAAATGAGGATCGAGCACCTGTTCTCCTTTCTACTTTCTCCTTTCTCTGCCCTACCTGGTTGACCTGTAGCTACCCCAGCGCTTAGAACAGAACTTGATCATCATCACCAATCGTATTTATTGAGCGCTTACTGTGTGCAGAGCACTGTACTGAGCGCTTGGGAAGTACAAGTTGGCAACATATAGAGACAGTCCCTACCCAACAGTGGGCTCACAGTCTAAAAGATACATAGTAAACACTTAATGTTGCTGTCTTATGCTGTCGAATCGTGGCCGACCCACAGCAACGCCATAGATACACTTCTCCCAATCAATCAATCAATCAGTCGTATTTATTGAGCGCTTACTGTGTGCAGAGCACTGGACTAAGCGCTTGGGAAGTACAAGTTGGCAACATATAGAGACGGTCCCAGAACGCCCCACTTCCATCTGTGATCGTTCTGGTAGTGCATCCACAGAGTTTTCTTGGTAAACACTTAATAAATACAATAAGAAAGACAACAGACACATCCCTGCACTCAAAAGAGTTTACAATCTAGAAAGAGAAAGACATCAAAATGCATTACAGCTTTTAAACTGTGAGCCCACTGTTGGGTAGGGACTGTCTCTATATGTTGCCAATTTGTACTTCCCAAGCGCTTAGTACAGTGCTCTGCACACAGTAAGCGCTCAATAAATACGAATGATGATGAAGATTCCAGGTTGTTTCTAGACTGTGAGCCCGCTGTCAGGTAGGGACCATCTCTATATGTTGCCAACTTGTACTTCCCAAGTGTTTAGTACAGTGCTCTGCACACAGTAAGCGCCCAATAAATACGACTGAATGAGTTACAGGTCAGGGGAGCAACCGAGTATTATTCATTCATTCATTCAATCGTATTTATCGAGCGCTTACTGTGTGCAGAGCACTGGACTAAGCGCTTGGGAAGGACAAGGATATGTTATAACAGGGGTTGGAGGAGTGGGATGAGTAACTACGGGCTGGTCCCCGAATAGTTACCGAGATCCTCTCCAAAAGCCACTTAGTGAGGGGGCTCAAGAGTTATGCTCTGCTCTTGCCCCCTACCCTTATTTTACCGATGAGGAAACTGAGGCCCAGAGAAGTTAAGCGAGGCACACAGCAGGCAGAGTTGGGATTAGAGAAGCAGCGTGGCTCATTGGAAAGAGCCCGGGCTTTGGAGTCAGAGGTCATGGGTTCAAATCCCGGCTCTGTCAATTGTCAGCTGGGTGACTTCGGGCACGTCACTTCACTTCTCTGGGCCTCAGTTCCCTCATCTGTAAAATGGGGATTAAGACTGTGAATCCCAAGTGGGACAACCTGATCACCTTGTATCCTCCCCAGTGCTTAGAACAGTGCTTTGCACATAGTAAGCGCTTAACAAATGCCATTATTATTATTATTATTATTATTATTAGAACCCAGGTCCTCTGACTCCCAGGTGCCATGTTCTTTATTATTATTATTATTATTATTATTATTATTATTATTATTATTATTATTATTATTATTAGAACCCAGGTCCTCCAACTCCCAGGTGGCCGTGTTCTTTCCACTAATCCATGCTGCCACCCCCGGGCATCTCTCATTAGATGCTTTTGTTTCTCCTCTGAGCTCCTCCTTTCACACCAGGAAAGGGCTTGACCCGCCAAATTGTTCCTGTATGGCCCTTTGTTAAAGGAGCTTGGAAAATGCATTGATAGAAAAGGAGAAATTCCCTTGACCCATCTTGACGGGGGCTTAAATGTATAAGAACAACTTCGTGGGGAGTTGGGCCTTTTCATTTCTACTCAGCACTTCATATTTTCAAAACCCTTAACTATTATTTCTTCACAATGGTCCGTGTAAGTAGGTCAGAATTATTATCCCCATTTTGTGTTGTAATAATTCCATGTCAGTCAGTATTTCTATGGTGCTGTTCCTCAGACACAGTGAAGCACTTTTGCAGCTCTCTGTTATTACAACACTTTTATTGTCTAAACAGTGATTGTTGTCATTATATTATAAATGATGAAACAGGGGCACAGAGAGAGTAAATCAGCTGGCTAAACTCTCTTGCTCCCAATCCAGTGCTCTACCTGTTTAGACCCCTACACCTCTTATAGGCAGAGGCTCTAGTTCTCTGGCTATAATAATAATAATAATAAAAATAATAATAATAATAATAATGGCATTTGTTAAGCGCTTACTATGTGCAAAGCACTGTTCTAAGCACTAGGGAGGATACAAGGTGATTAAGTTGTCCCACATGGGTCTCACAGTCAATCCCCATTTTACAGATGAGGTAACTGAGGCTCAGAGAAGTTAAGTGACCTGCCCAAAGTCACACAGCAGACATTTGGCTGAGCCGGGATTCGAACCCCTGACCTCTGACTCCAAAGCCCGTGCTCTTTCCACTGAGCCACGCTGCTTTTTTACCATCAGGGTACAAAACAGCCAAGTGGGACAACCTGATCACCTTGTAACCTCCCCAGCGCTTAGAACAGTGCTTTGCACATAGAAAGCGCTTAACAAATACCATCATTATTATTATATAGTAAGCACTTAACAAATTCCATTATTATTATTCTCTTTGCCTCAGTTACCTCATCTGGAAAATGGGGATTAAAACTGTGAGCCCTATGCGGGACAGGAACTATGTCTAAACGGATTAGTTTTATCTACTCCAGTGCTTAGCACAGTGCCTGGCACAAATACCATGAAAACAACAACAAAAAAAGTAGTCCACCTAATTCGGTTTGACCTTTGTCTCTACTGGGACTTTATCACGTTGTGGAATGCTTATTTAGTTCAACTTCAGTCTCCTTCAGTAAAACTTCATTATTACCAATTACAGGCAGTGCTTCATCCCCATTTAAAAATGCCCCAAAGTTTGGGCCTTCAGAGTAATTGCGGAGATGGTGGGGACCTTGAAAGAGAGCTCTGAGCTAGGAAAAGAAACGATCAATCGGAATGTAATATAAATTAGGTTTAAAACGACTATCCCCATTCCCTGGTGTTGTGCTTTTTCTCTGATAATTAAGTTAAGCAATACAGACCTTATATAGTAACAAATGCATTTTAAACAATTTATAAGGCAGCTTCTGTTGTGGCTCCTAGCTCTCTGCTCTGGCACTTTATCATCTGCTGCTGGAACTCTTCTAACCCTTAAAAATGTATATTGCTCTCTTAACAAATGCAATGTATGCACAAATGACCAAATCCTTAGGTATAAGAGAGTTTGGGCCGCTGCTGAAGAAGCAGAAGGGAGAAAAAAGAAGACAAGAGGAAGAGAGAGCACAGAAGAAGAATGAGGTAAGAAGAGAAAGGGAACAGGACAAAGGGAAACAGGAACATACACCAGCATACATGTTGTGTATGCACACACATATATTCCAACAATTCCTACAGACATGTACATAGACAGAAACATGCACACCAAGTATTCACCCAACTGCCCCTACTCTGTTACAGTAAGAGCTCTTTGTCAGGTGCCTTCTGACGTGCATCCTTTAAACTGTAAGCTTTTTGTTAAGGTACTTTTTAATCAATCAATCATATTTATTGAGCGCTTACTGTGTGCAGAGCACTGTACTAAGCCCTTGGGAAGTACAAGTTGACAACATATAGAGACAGTCCCTACCCAACAGTGGGCTCACAGTCTAAAAGGGGGAGACAGAGAACAAAACCAAACATACTAACAAAATAAAATAAACAGAATAGATATGCGGTGGCCGCCATCAGTGAGGGAACTGAGGCACAGGGAACTGAAGTGACTTGCCCAAAGTCACACAGCTGACCAAAGGCGGAGCGGGATTGGAACCCACGACCTCTCGATCCCAAGCCCGGGCCCTTTCCACTGAACCATGCTGCTTTTCTAGTAGAGAAAGTGCCTACTGCTACTGTCTCTGCCACCTTCCCTTCCCCACAGCACCTGTATATACATATATATGTTTGTACATATTTATTACTCTATTTATTTATTTATTTATTTTACTTGTACATATCTATTCCATTTATTTTATTTTGTTAGTATGTTTGGTTTTGTTCTCTGTCTCCCCCTTTCAGACTGTGAGCCCACTGTTGGGTAGGGACTGTCTCTATATGTTGCCAATTTGTACTTCCCAAGCGCTTAGTACAGTGCCCTGCACATAGTAAGCGCTCAATAAATACGATTGATGATGATGATGATGACGTACAAGTAGAATAAATAAATAGAGTAATAAATATGTACAAACATATATACATATATTTTAAGCACTGACTCTATGTAAGGCCCTGTACTAAATTCAGCGGAAGATTCAAGATAATCAGATTGGACACAATCCTTGTCCCCCATGGGGCTCACAGTCTAAGTCAGAGGGAGGAAAATTTCATCCCCATTTTACAGATGAGGTAACAGGCACAGAGAAGTTACGCGACTCATCCTAAACCACACAGCAGACAAGTGGTAGAGTCAAGATTAGAATCCAGGTCTTTCAATTCCCAGGCCCATGCTCTTTCTTTCACTTCTTCTATCCTGGCAGGGATGATGTCTACTGACTCCATTGTAGTGTACTCTCCCAAACATTTAGTATATTTGTCCATTCATTCATTCAATTGTATTTATTGAGCGCTCACTGTGTGCAGAGCACTGTACTAAGTGCTTGGGAAGTACAAGTTGGCAACATCTAGAGACGGTCCCTACCCAACAGTGGGCTCACAGTCTAGAAGGGGGAGACAGAGAACAAAACAAAACATATTAACAAAATAAAATAAATAGAATATGTACAAATAAAATAGAGTAATAAATACATGCATATATACATATATGCAGGTGACATATAGTATAGAGCTCCGCACATAGTAAGCACTCAATAAATACCACTGATTGATTGATTGTACTTTCTCAATTGCTCCTGAGGGCACGGTCTTGAGAATGGAGAGAGAAGAGACGAGGTAGGGAATTACAACAGAGGTAAAAATGGAGAGGAGGGGATGAAGAGGAACCAGGTGGGAAGAACCGACATCTCCTCCCCTGCTACCGACACTCGCCTCCCACCACCCCCTCACCATCCTCCTCTCTCCATCCTCCACTCCCCCATCTCCCAACCCCTTCTAGCTGCTCAAGCAGACCCCTTTGCCCACCCTAATCTTAATAAAGTTGGTGACCTTGGAGAAAGAGGGCTAGGGGAAAAAACCCGATTCCCAAAGTTGGAGAAGAAAACTGGGGAGAAGTGGATGCATGTCATCTATTTATCTATTGCCATCCGCCAAGCTAGCTCTCTTCCTCCCTTCAAGGCCCTGCTGAGAGCTCACCTCCTCCAGGAGGCCTTCCCAGACTGAGCCCCTTCCTTCCTCCCCCCCTCGTCCCCCTCTCCATCCCCCCCATCTTACCTCCTTCCCTTCCCCACAGCACCTGTATATATGTATATATGTTTGTACAGATTTATTACTCTATTTATTTATTTATTTTACTTGTACATAGCTATTCTATTTATTTTATTTTGTTAGTATATTTGGTTGTTTTCTCTGTCTCCCCCTTTTAGACTGTGAGCCCACTGTTGGGTAGGGACTGTCTCTATATGTTGCCAATTTGTACTTCCCAAGCGCTTAGTACAGTGCTCTGCACATAGTAAGCGCTCACTAAATACGATTGATGATGATGATGATGATGATCTATTTGAAGAGTTTAGAAAGGAATGAGAAGGGGAAAATGGGGCGATAGCTGAATGGTCAGTGTGGACCAGAGGGGGGTTTTTTTAGGATGCGATGGAACGGACAGGTCTAAAGGTGGACAAGGAAGTGCGGTCAGAGAGGGAGTGGTTCAATATAATTGTGGAACAGGGAAGAAACGTGAGCCACAGTACAATTTGAAGGTGAGAAGGGATGGGGTCAGAGGCACAGGTGGAGGGGTTGAAATTTCGAAAGCAGGCAAGACATCTTTGGACAGGTGGCCGAGAAGGATGAGAGTGTGTGGCTGCGGAAGAGCGTCAGGGAGGAGAAGGGGTGAGACCTGCCGCCACTTCAACACTCGCATTCACCTTGGCTGCCTCCCAGTAGGAGATCTCCAGCCGGCTTTCAAAATGGAGCTTCTTTTAGAAAGGAGAAGGGAGCTCACCCCTAACGGTTTCCATTTGGTCAATAAATTGTCAGGGAGGTCGTGGAGGGTGAGTGAAGGCCGGGGGAGGGGGCCCTCCAGGAAGAAGAGGCCCGTTTCCCCATTCACCGGGAAAGCATGGAAGTGAGTGGCTTGTCCCGGGTCACTGAAGCATTCGAGGTCAGGATGAGATTGGAGCACTGGGCTGCCAGACTCCCAGGAGCAGCTGTCAGCCGTATGGATTAGCGGCATCTGGGGATTCATTCCTTCACAGGTCACTGCCCGGAAACGAGTCGCATTAGCACAAGGACTGAGTTGCCTGCACACCCGAGAGTGCACCTTGAAAAGTTGGTTGAGGTGGTTTTCGCCCGTAAGAAGGGAACATCTAGGTTGTTGCCTTGGTAACCAAGATGGGGGCCAACAGGCAGCCGGTAACTTTATGATGCGGGAGACATTTATTATAGTGTTTAGCACACGGGCTGTCGGTGCGTTCTGCCAGCGAAAGGCTCTTGAGAAGCTATGAGCGTGGGGTGGGACTCCACGGGGTTGCCACTTATTATTTGAGGGATTTGGGGCCTAGGCTATGTGTAGGTAAACGGGAGTCAAGACCCACTAACATCCCTTCCCACCCCACACATCCCAGTTCTTTAGGCAGGGTGGGGGCTCTGTTTTTCCTCCCCCTGTACGTAGGGAGAAGGGTGATGCACTGTCACCCCTATTCAGGGGCATTGTCGGTAATAATAATAATAATGATGGCATTTATTAAGCGCTTACTATGTGCAAAGCACTGTTCTAAGCGCTGGGGGGGATACAATGTGATCAAGTTGTCCCCCGTGGGGCTCACAGTCTTCATCCCCATTTTTACAGATGAGGGAACTGAGGCTCAGAGAAGTGAAGTGACCTGCCCAAGGTCACACAGCAGACTTGCGGTGGAGCCGGGATTCGAACCCATGATGCCCGACTCCAAAGCCCAGGCTCTTCCCACTGAGCCACGCTGCTTCTCTGTAGTATGTAGTATCTGACCGGTGAAGAGTCAGTTGAGAGTGTATGGTAGAACATATCGAGAAGCAGCGTGGCTCAGTGGAAAGAGCCTGGGCTTTGGAGTCAGAGGTCATGGGTTCAAATCCCTGCTCTGCCACTTGTCTGCTGTGTGACTGTGGGCAAGTCACTTCACTTCTCTGGGCCTCAGTTCCCTCATCTGTCAAATGGGAATAATAATAATAATGATGATGGCATTTATTAAGCGCTTACTAGGTGCAAAGCACTGTTCTAAGCGCTGGGGAAGTTACAAGGTGATCAGGTTGTCCCATGGGGGGCTCACAGTCTTAATCCCCATTTTCCAGATGAGGTAGCTGAGGCCCAGAGAAGTTAAGTGACTTGCCCAAAGTCACACAGCTGACAATTGGCGGAGCTGGGATTTGAACCCATGACCTCTGACTCCAAAGCCCGGGCTCTTTTCCATTGAGCCATGCTGCTTCTAGGATGAAGACTGTGAGCCCCGCGAGGGACAACCTGATCACCTTGTAACCTCCCCAGCGCTTAGAACAGTGCTTTGCACCTAGTAAGCACTTAACAAATGCCATCATTATTATTTAACATTGACAGAGAGGGGAGGGACCGATGTCAATAAAGTACTAATGTCAGTCAATCGTATTTATTGAGCATTTACTGTGTGCAGAGCTCTGTACTAAGCGCTTGGGAGAGTATAATAGAACAACAGAACAGACGCATTCCCCGCCCTCCACGAGTTTAATAGTCTGTCTTCCCATCTAGATTGTAAGCTCATGGTGAGCGGGGAATGCATCTACCAACTCTGTTGTATTACACTCTCCCAAGGGCTTAGTACAGTGCTCTACACATAGTAAGCGCTCAATAAATATGATTGAATGAGTGAATAGTAAATGCTTTTAGACTGTGAGCCCACTATTGGCTAGGGACTGTCTCTATATGTTGCCAACTTGTACTTCCCAAGCGCTTAGTACAATGCTCTGCACACAGTAAGTGCTCAATAAATACAATTGATGATGAAGTGCTCAGCAAATACCACTGAGGATGATGAGCAAAGATCACCACCCCCTCCCCCCCTGGTAAATTACTGCGGTCTGCACCTCCTCCTGGGTTGAGCTGGGCCCCCTGCTTCTCTAATAATAATAATTATTATTATGGTATTTATTAAGTGCTTACTACGCACTGGACCCAAGCAAATCAGGTTGGACACAGTCCCGTGTCCCACACGGGGCTCACAGACCCAATCCCCGTTTTACAGATGAGGTAACCGAGGCACAGAGAGGTGAAGTGACTTACCCCAGGTCACGCAGCAGACAAGCGGCAGAGTCGAGATGAGAACCCATGGCCTTCGGTTCACTACACCACGCTGCTTCTCGTACTCTGTCCCTAGATCCCTACAGTGATTACGTGGCTCAGTGGAAAAGAGCCCGGGCTTTGGAGTCAGAGGTCACGGGTTCAAATCCCGGCTCCACCACTTGTCAGCTGTGTGACTTTGGGCAAGTCACTTCACTTCTCTGGGCCTCAGTTCCCTCATCTGTAAAATGGGGATGAAGACTGTGAGCCCCACGTGGGACAACCTCATCACCTTGTAACCCCCAGCGCTTAGAACAGTGCTTTGCACATAGTAAGCGCTTAATAAATGCCATTATTATTATTATTATTTAAGAAAACCTCTCTAGAGCAAAGAACGAGCCCATTTGGAGGGAGAGGGGATGGTGTTGGGATTTCTTTACACAGAGATCGTTTAACCGGGGATTAAATTACCCGCCTTGGAAAAGCTTTGCTACCTGGAGTTTTTTGATTACCAAGGAATGCGGGTTTTTATGGAATACCTTTCCACCGTCTCTCTAGATTGAAACAACACTTAATTATTTGGAAAGTGCTTTACGGTCTCTCCCTAAATACTCGTGTTAGTCTCTCTCTCTCTCCTTTCTTTCGCTCCTTGATGAGTCCCATTTAGGTTCAATATGACAGGACCCAGCTGCCAACTTGTACCTCCCAAGCGCTTAGTACAGTGCTCTGCACACAGTAAGCGCTCAATAAATACAACTGAAGATGAAGTGCTCAGCAAACATCACTGAGGATGATGAGCAAAAATCACCGCCCTCTCCCCCCGCCCCCCGGTAAATTACTGCGGTCCGCACCTCCTCCTGGGTTGAGCTGGGTCCCCTGCTTCTCTAATAATAATAATTATTATTATGGTATTTGTTAAGTGCTTACTACGCACTGGACCCAAGCAAATCGGGTTGGACACAGTCCCGTGTCCCACACGGGGCTCACAGACCCAATCCCCGTTTTACAGATGAGGTAACCGAGGCACAGAGAGGTGAAGCAGGGCTTTTATGGGAGCCCTGCTTTAAATGGGGCCACCTTTTAGGATAATTGCCTATTAACGCCACTTCATTATTTCGGCCGCAACTGCTGTTGCTGTGAGCCGGTTTCCCCTGGGTCTGACTGGCTTTTCTTGACTGACCTTTAATGCCGCCTGTTCTTTCTGGATGCTTTGCCCTGTTTTTCGCTTAAGTTCTCCCAGGCACTTGGTCAATCCTGTCCCAGCGGGTTTGCACCACTTGGTTGGGCTTCTCTACCTGGGGGTTGAATGTCGAGCAAACAGGAGGATTTAGGAGACGGAAAGGATTTGGTCCTGACCTCCTTGAGGGCTTGGGGGTCCTGACCTGTTATATATGTATATATGGTTGTACATATTTATTACTCTATTATTTATTTATTTATTTATTTATTTATTTTACTCGTACATTTCTATCCTATTTATTTTATTTTGTTGGTGTGTTTGGTTCTGTTCTCCGTCTCCCCCTTTTAGACTGTGAGCCCACTGGTGGGTAGGGTCTGTCTCTATGTGTTGCCAATTTGTACTTCCCAAGCGCTTAGTACAGTGCTCTGCACATAGTAAGTGCTCAATAAATACGATTGATTGATTGATTGATTGATTGGGGGGGCGGCGGTAAGGAGAGGGTCCCCAGAGCAGGCGGGATGAAGCCCGTCTCCGTCTGATCTGCCCTGCTGAGCATCGGCACATGTCGCATGGCTCAACTGTCCCCGGGCGGGATGTGCTGGCAGCCCGCAGGATCCCCAGACTCTTGACCAGACAGCCTAGTTGGCATCGTGGCAGAAAGAGGGTCTGACTTCACTTCCAGCGGCTTGGAGTGTGGAGGTAAATAATAACAATAATAATGAAGGCATTTTTTAAGCGCTTACTAGGTGCCAAGCACCGTTCTAAGCGCTGGGGTAGATACAAGATCATCGGGTTGTCCCCACGTGGGGCTCGCAGTCTTAATATCCATGAACAGATGAGGGAACTGAGGCCCAGAGAATAAAAGTAATAATAATGGTATTTGTTAAGTGCTTACTAGGTGCCAAGCACCGTTCTAAGTGCTGGAGCAGATGCAAGGTCATCATGCGGTCCCCATGTGGAGCTCACAGTCCCAATCTCCATGAACAGATGAGGGAACTGAGGCCCAGAGAATAAAAATAATAATGATGGTATTTGTTAAGCGCTTACTAGGTGCCAAGCACCGTTCTAAGCGCTGGGGTAGATACAAGGTCATCGGGTTGTCCCCACATGGGGCTTGCAGTCTTAATCGCCATTTTACAGATGAGGGAACTGAGGCCCAGAGAATAAAAATAATAATAATGGTATTTGTTAAGCACTTACTAGGTGCCAAGCACCGTTCTAAGCACTGGGGTAGATACAAGGTCATCAGGTTGTCCCCCACGTGGGGCTCACAGTCTTAATCTCCATTTTACAGATGAGGGAACTGAGGCCCAGAGAATAAAAATAATAATAATGGTATTTGTTAAGCACTTATTAGGTGCCAAGCACCATTCTAAACGCTGGGGTAGATACAAGGTCATCAGGTTGTCCCCATGTGGGGCTCACAGTCTTAATCTCCATTTTATTGATGAGGGAACTGAGGCCCAGAGAATAAAATTAATAAGAATGGTATTTGTTAAGCACTTATTAGGTGCCAAGCACTGTTCTAAGTGCTGGGGTAGATACAAGGTCATCAGGTTGTCCCCATGTGGGGCTCACAGTCTTAATCTCCATTTTACAGATGAGGGAACTGAGGCCCAGAGCATAAAAATAATAATAATAGTATTTGTTAAGCGCTTACTAGGTGCCAAGCACTGTTCTAAGCGCTGAGGTAGATACAAGGTCATCAGGTTGACTCCACGTGGGGCTCACAATCTTAATCTCCATTTTACCGTTGAGGGAACTGAGGCCCAGAGAATAAAAATGATAATGATGGTATTTGTTAAGCACTTACTAGGTTCCAAGCACTGTTCTAAGCGCGGGGGTAGATACAAGGTCATCGGGTTGTCCCCACGTGGGGCTCACAGTCTTAATCTCCATTTTACAGATGAGGGAACTGAAGCCCAGAGAATAAAAATAATAATAATGGTATTTGTTAAGCGCTTATGATGTGTCAAGCACCATTCTAAGCGCTGGGGTAGATACAAGGTCATCAGGTTGTCCCCCACGTGGGGCTCACAGTCTTAATCTCCATTTTACAGATGAGGGAACTGAGGCCCAGAGAATAAAAATAATAATAATGGTATTTGTTAAGCGCTCACTAGGTGCCAAGCACTATTCTAAGCACTGGGGTAGATACAAATCATCAGGTTGTCCCCACGTGGGGCTCACAGTCCTAATCTCCATTTTACAGATGAGGGAACTGAAGCCCAGAGAATAAAAATAATAATAATGGTATTTGTTAAGCACTTATTAGGTGCCAAGCACCGTTCTAAGCACTGGGGTAGATACAAGGTCATTGGGTTGTCCCCACGTGGGGCTCACAGTCTTAATCTCCATTTTACAGATGAGGGAACTGAGGCCCAGAGCATAAAAATAATAATAATGGTATTTGTTAAGCGCTCACTAGGTGCCAAGCACCATTTTAAGCACTGCTGTAGATACAAGTTCATCAGGTTGACTCCACGTGGGGCTCACAGTCTTAATCTCCATTTTACAGATGAGGGAACTGAGGCCCAGAGAATAAAAATAATAATAATGGTATTTGTTAAGCACTTACTATGTGTCAAGCACCATTCTAAGAGCTGGGGTAGATACAAGGTCATCGGGTTGTCCCCACGTGGAGCTCACAGTCTTAATCTCCATTTTACAGATGAGGGAACTGAGGCCCAGAGAACAAAAATAATAATAATGGTATTTGTTAAGCGCTTACTAGGTGCCAAGCACCGTTCTAAGCACTGGGGTAGATACAAGGTCATCAGGTTGTCCCCACGTGGGGCTCATAGTCTTATTCTGCAATTTACAGATGAGGTAACTGAGGCACAGAGAAGTGAAGTGTCTGGCCCAAAGACACACAGCTGATAAGTAGCGGAGCCGACATTAGAACCCACGACCTCTGACTCCCAAACCCGGGCTGTTGCCACTAAGCGACGCCGCTTAGTGAAGTGACTTGCCCAAGGTCACTGAGCAGACAAGTGGCAGAGCCGGGATCGGAACTCATATCCTCCGACTCCCAAGCCCCTGCTCTTCCAACTAGGCCATGCTTAATTAATAATAACAAATATGGTATTTGTTAAGTGCTTACTAAGTGGCAGGCACTGAACTAAGCGCTGGGGTGGATACAAGCAAATCGGGTTGGACACAGTCCCTGTCCCAGGTTGAGCTCCCTGTCTCAACCCCCATTTTACAGATGAGGAAACTGAGGCCCAGAGAAATAAAGTGACTTGCCCAAGGTCACACACAAGTGGCAGAGCCGGGCTTAGAACCCACATCCTCTGACCCCCAAGCCCGTGCTCTTCCAACGAGGCCATGCTTAATTGATAATAATAAATATGGTATTTGTTAAGTGCTTACTAAGTGGCAGGCACTGAACTAAGCGCTGGGGTGGATACAAGCAAATCGGGTTGGACACAGTCCCTGTCCCACGTGGGGCTCACAGTTTCAATACCCGTTTTACAGATGAGGAAACTGAGGCCCAGAGAAGGGAAGCGACTTGCCCCAGGTCACACAGCAGCGTGGCTCAGTGGAAAGAGCCCGGGCTTTGGAGTCAGAGGTCATGGGTTCGAATCCCGGCTCCGCCACGTGTCTGCTGTGTGACCTTGGGCAAGTCACTTAACTTCTCTGAGCCTCAGTCTGGAAAATGGGGATTGAGACTGTGAACCCCACATGGGACAACCTGATCACTTTGTATCCCCCCCAGCGCTTAGAACAGTGCTTTGCACATAGTAAGCGCTTAACAAATGCCAGCATTATTATTATTATTATTATTATTATTATTAAGTGGCAGAGCCGGGATTTGAACCCAGGTCCTTCTGACTCCCAGGGCTGGATTCTACCCACTAGGCCACGTCTATGTTCTACATGATGTCCTACCCACCGCACGCCCATCATGGAGCACCATGATGCCGTCAAATGCCATCTTGAGGAGCTCCGCGCACTGAACCCCTTAATCTGGAGCATTTCTCCCCTGCAACTTGCTCCGAAGCCTTTGCATCCTCCTCCTCCGCTCCCTCTGAACTCAGGCCCCGCCGCTGAGCCGGGGTGGAGGAAAACTGGATGCTGAAACTTAAAATACAAGGCATAAAGGCATTCGGGGCCATGGCCGGCTAGGGCAACTGGCCAACTTTGCTGAAGCGTGGAAATCAAGCGGAATGACAATAATGACGATAATCTTTGAGGTATTTGTTGAGCACTTACTGCATGCCAGACAATGTGGTGAAGACAAGATGATATAGGCCTTCCCGGACTAAGCCCCCGTTTTCCTCTGCTCCCACTCCCTTCCTCATCGCCCCCACTCACTCCCTCTGCTCTACCCTCCTCCCCACCCGACAGCTCCTGTGTGTATATATATGTATATATTTATAATTCTATTTTATTAATGATGTGTATAAATCTATAGATCAAGGCTGTCCATCCCCTCGCCCCCTCCTACCTCACCTCCCTTCTGTCCTTCTCCAGCCCAGCCCGCACCCTCCGCTCCTCTGCCACTCACCTCCTCACTGGGCCTCGTTCTTGCCCGTCCCGCCGTCAACCCCCAACCCACATCCTTCCCCTGGCCTGGAATACCCTCCCTCCGCACGTCATCATCAATTGTATTTATTGAGCGCTTACTGTGTGCAGAGCACTGTACTACATCCGCCAAGCTCGCTCCCTTCCTCCCTTCAAAGCCCTACTGAGCGCTCACCTCCTCCAGGAGGCCTTCCCACACTGAGCCCCCTTTTTCCTCTCCTCCTCCCCATCCTCCCGGCCCTACCTCCTTCCCCTCCCCATGGCACTTGTATATATTTGTACAGATTTATTACTCTATTTATTTTACTCGTCCATATTTACTGTCCTATTGATTTTGTTAATGATGTGCGTATAGCTTTAATTCTATTTGTTCTGACGATTTTGACACCTGTCTACCTGTTTGGTTTTGTTGTCTGTCTCCCACTTCTAGACTGTGAGCCCGTTGTTGGGTAGGGACCATCTCTAGATGTTGCCAACTTGCACTTCCCAAGCACTTAGTACAGTGCTCTGCACACAGTAAGCGCTCAATAAATATGATTGAATGAATGAATCTATAATTCTATTTATATTGATGCTATTGATGCCTGTTTACTTATTTTGATGTCTGCCCTTCCCGCTTCTAGACTCTGAGCCCGTTGTTGGGTAGGGACCGTCTCTAGATGTTGCCAACTTGCACTTCCCAAGCGCTTAGTACAGTGCTCTGCACACAGTAAGTGCTAAATAAATATGATTGGATGAATGAATCTATAATTCTATTTATACTGATGCTATTGATGCCTGTTATTTTGATGTCTGCCTCCCTGCTTCTAGACTGTGAGCCCGTTGTGGGCAGGGATTGTCTCTATTTGTTGCTGAATTGTACTTCCCAAGAGCTTAGTACAGTGCTCTGCACACAGTAAGTGTTCAATAAATACAATTGAATGAACGAATCTATAATTCTATTTATACTGATGCTATTGATGCCTGTTTACTTATTTTGATGTCTGCCTCCCTGCTTCTAGACTGTGAGCCCGTTGTGGGCGGGGATTGTCTCTATTTGTTGCTGAATTGTACTTTCCAAGCGCTTAGTACAATGCTCTGCACATAGTAAGTAGGATTGATTGAATGAATGAATTGATAAGGTCAGACATAGTCCAAAGCCCAAATGGGGCTCAGCCTAAGGTGAAGGCAGGACTCTATTTATTTATTTATTTATTTATTTATTTATTTATTTTACTCGTACATAGATATTCTATTTATTTTATTTTGTTAGTATGTTTGGTTTTGTTCTCTGCCTCCCCCTTTTAGACTGTGAGCCCACTGGTGGGTAGGGACCGTCTCTATATGTTGCCAACTTGGACTTCCCAAGCGCTTAGTCCAGTGCTCTGCACACAGTAAGTGCTCAATAAATACAATTGATTGATTGATTGATTGATGGGTATCCTAGTCCCATTTTGACTGATGAGGAAACCGGGGCACAGAGAAGTTAGGTGAGCTGCCCAAGGTCACCCAGCAATCAAGTGTCATAGGTGGGATTATAACCCAGGACTCTTGGCTCCCAAATCTGTACTCATTCATCATCATCATCAATCGTATTTATTGAGCGCTTACCGTGTGCAGAGCACTGGACTAAGCGCTTGGGAAGTCCAAGTTGGCAACATCTAGAGACGGTCCCTACCCAACAGCGGGCTCACAGTCTAGACGGGGGAGACAGACAACAAAACAAAACATATTCAGAGAATTAAATAAATAAAAGAAATATGTACAAGTAAAATAAATCAATAAATAGAGTAATAAATCCGTACAAACATATATACAGGTGCTGTGGGGAGGGAAAGGAGGTAAGGCTGGAGGGATGGGGAGGGGAAAGAGGGGGCTCAGTGTGGGAAGGCCTCCTGGAGGAGGTGAGCTCTCAGAGATGGGAAGTGACTTACCCAAGGTCACACAGCGGACAAGTGGCGGAGTCGGAATTAGAACCCAGGACCTCTGACTCCCAGCCCGGGCTCTTTCCACCGAGCCACGCTGTATCTAACCTAGGGCTTAGTACACCATCAGGCACATGGGAAGCGCTAAACAAATGCCATTAAAAACAAAACAAAACAAAACAAAAGCTCCCTGGTGCTTTGGGGACCCACTGGGAGCTGCTGTTGATTGGGCGCTGAGGGAGGAGGTGGGCAGGGGCATGGCCATCGTGGCCAACAAAACGAGTGTGAATCAACACTGGGGAAACCATGTGTCTTACAAAGGGCATCCCAAGGGTGAGAAGACAGAGAGCTCTTTGCCTTTCAATCGGTCCTTACTCTGCCTGCTTTTTCAAAGGAGAGTCTATCAGCAAGTCAGGCAAAAATAAAATAGGGAGATGGGGAGAGGGAAAGAGAGAGAGAGAGAGAGTTTATTCATTCATTCATTCAATCGTATTTATTGAGCGCTTACTGTGTGCAGAGCACCGGACTAAGCGCTTGGGAAGTCCAAGTTGGCCACATATAGAGACGGTCCCTACCCAACAGTGGGCTCACAGTCTAGAAGGAGGAGACAGAGAACAAAACAAAACATATTAACAGGATAAAATAAATAGAATAAATATGTAAAAGTAAAATAAATAAATAGAGTAATAAATCTGTACAAACATATATACAGGTGCTGTGGGGAAGGGAAGGAGGTAAGGCGGGGGGGGATGGAGAAGGGGAGGAGGAGGAAAGTTCTGTGTCAGTTCTCACTCTGCCATTGACTTGCTTTGTAACTTCAGATAGGTTTTCTCTCCAGCCTTTTCATTCATTCATTCATTCATTCAACCGTATTTATTGAGCGCTTACTGTGTGCAGAGCACTGTACTAAGCGCTTGGGAAGTCCAAGTTGGCCACATATAGAGACGGTCCCTACCCAACAGCGGGCTCACAGTCTAGAAGGGGGAGACAGACAACAAAACAAAACATATTAACAGGATAAAATAAATAGAATAAATATGTGCAAGTAAAATAAATGGAGTAATAAATCTGAACAAACATCTATACAGGTGCTGTGGGGAAGGGAAGGAGGTAAGGCGGGGGGGATGGAGAAGGGGAGGAGGAGGAAAGTTCTGTGTCAGTTCTCACTCTGCCATTGACTTGCTTTGTAACTTCAGATAGGTTTTCTCTCCAGCCTTTTCATTCATTCATTCATTCATTCAATCGTATTTATTGAGCGCTTACTGTGTGCAGAGCACTGGACTAAGCGCTTGGGAAGTCCAAGTTGGCAACATCTAGAGACGGTCCCTACCCAACAGCGGGCTCACAGTCTAGAAGGGGGAGACAGACAACAAAACAAAACATATTAACAGGATAAAATAAATAGAATAAATATGGACAAGTAAAATAAATGGAGTAATAAATACGTACAAACACATATACAGGTGCTGTGGGGAGGGGAAGGAGGTAAGATGGGGGGATGGAGAGGGGGATGAGGGGGAGAGGAAGGAAGGGGCTCAGTGTGGGAAGGCCTCCTGGAGGAGGTGAGCTCTCAGTAGGGCTTTGAAGGGAGGAAGAGAGCGAGCTTGGCGGAGGGGCAGGGGGAGGGCATTCCAGGCCCGGGGGAAGATGTGGGCCGGGGGTCGGTGGCGGGACAGGCGAGAACGAGGTACGGTGAGGAGATTAGCGGTGGAGGAGCGGAGGGTGCGGGCTGGGCTGGAGAAGGACAGAAGGGAGCTGAGGTAGGAGGGGACCAGGGGATGGACAGCCTGGAAGCCCAGGGTGAGGAGTGAGGAGCCTTCAGCTCCCTTCTCTGTAAAATGGGATGTGGTGGGGCGGGGGAGGGAATAATAATAATAATAATAATTGTGATGATGGCATTTGTTAAGTGTTTACTATGTGCCAAGCACGGCTCAGTAGAAAGAGCCCGGGCTTTGGAGTCAGAGGCCATGGGTTCGAATCCGGACTCCACCAATTGCCAGCTGTGTGACTTCGGGCAGGTCACTTCACTTCTCTGTGCCTCAGTTACCTCATCAGGAAAATGGGGATTAAGACTGTGAGCCCCAAGTGGGACAACCTGATCACCTTGTAGCCTCCCCAGCGCTTAGAACAGTGCTTTGCACATAGTAAGCGCTTAATAAATGCCACTATTATTATTATTATTATTATTATTCTAAGCGCTGGGGGGATACAAGGTAATCAGGTTGTCCCACGTGGGGCACACAGTCTTCATCGCCATTTTCCAGTTGAGGGAACTGAGGCCCAGAGAAGTGAAGTGACTTGCCCAAAGTCACACAGCAGACAAGTGGCGGAGCCGGGATTAGAACCCATGACCTCTGACTTCCAAGCCCGAGCTCTTTCCTCTGAGCCACGCTGCTCCCTCTTCCAGGGTGGCCATCCCTCCAACGTTACAGGGCCCTGCCTTGGTTTTCAGCTGACCTGTCCCCTTCCCAGAACGGATCTGGTAGGGACAACTTCTTGTCCCCTATAACAACATGTATATACATCTGTCTATATGTATGTATGTTTGTACATATTTATTACTCTATTTATTTATCTTACTTGTACATATCTATTCTATTTATTTTATTTTGTTAGTGTGTTTGGTTTTGTTGTCTGTCTACCCCTTCTAGACTGTGAGCCCGCTGTTGGGTAGGGACCAGCTCTATGTGTTGCCGACTTGGACTTCCCAAGCGCTTAGCCCAGTGCTCTGCACACAGTAAGCGCTCAATAAATACGATTGATTGATTGATTGATTGTCCCATCCGCCTACTTTCAGCACCTCCCTCCACCAGACCCACGCCCGAGTCCCACGGCTCAGGCCTTGTGTCCGAGTTTACCCCCGCTTGGAATGGGAAACACAATATCTGTGGACGGAGTCCCCCAGAAGAAAGCTCTAGTTTCTCCCCCTCTCACCCCTTCTAGACTGTGAGCCCACTGTTGGGTAGGGACCGTCTCTAGATGTTGCCACCTTGGACTTCCCAAGCGCTTAGCACAGTGCTCTGCACACAGTAAGCGCTCAATAAATACGATTGAATGAATCTGTAAAATGGGGATGGACACTGCCTTACCTCCCTCCCCACAGCACCTGTATATATGCATATATATGTTTGTACATTTTTATTACCCCATTTTACTTGTGCATATTTATATTCTATTTCTTTTATTTTGTGAATATGTTTGGTTTCGTTGTCTGTCCCCCCCTTCTAGCCTGTGAGCCCGTTGCTGGGTAGGGACCGTCTCTATATATGTTGCCAACTTGCACTTCCCAAGCGCTTAGCACAGTGCTCTGCACACGGTAAGCGTTCAATAAATACGATTGAATGAAATGAATCATCATCATCATCATCATCAATCGTATTTATTGAGCGCTTACTATGTGCAGAGCACTGTACTAAGCGCTTGGGAAGTACAAATTGGCAACATACAGAGACAGTCCCTACCCAACAGTGGGCTCACAGTCTAAAAGGGGGAGACAGAGAACAAAACCAAATATACTAACAAAATAAAATAAATAGAATAGGTATGTACAAATAAAATAAATAAATAAATAAATAGAGTAATAAATATGTACAAACATATATACATATATACAGGTGAATGAATATATATATAAATATATAAATGAATGAATATTAAATATATTTAAATATATTCATATATAAATATATAAATGAATGAATATTAAATATATTTAAATATATTTATATATAAATATATAAATGAATGAATATTAAATATATCTAAATATATTTATATATAAATATATAAATGAATGAATATTAAATATATATAAATTTATATTTTTATATATAATATATAAATGAATGAATGCTAAATATATATAAATATATATTTATATATATAAATATACAAATGAATGAATCTGGGAGACAGACTGGCGCGTAAGGAAAAAAATCCAAGTCCAAGTCCAAGGCTGAGTTTCCGGAGAACCGATTGGTATTTCTTATGGTCCTGTGGTGTCTTCTAGTGGCCACCTCAATGAGCAGGGCCACTGAGGGGGTGGGAGGGCAAGTGGATTTACCTTAATCCTTTCCCTCCTTCATCTGCACCAGCTGGTGTCTCAGAGGAAGAGCAGCAGGTGAGAACCTGAGATAATAATAATAATAATAATAATAATAATAATGGCATTTGTTAAGCACTTACTATGTGCAGAGCACTGTTCTAAGCGCTGGGGGGGAGACACAAGATGATCAAGTTGTCCCACGTGGGGCTCACAGCCGTAATCCCCACTTTACAGATGTGGTAACTGCGGCTCAGAGAAGTTAAGTGACTTGTCCAAGGTCACACAGCAGACATGTGGTGGAGTCGGGATTCAAACCCATAACCTCTGACTCCAAAGCCCGGGCTCTTTCCACTGAGCCACGCTGCTTCTCTAAGCATTTGGAGATCTGCTTCCAAATGCTTGCATCCTCTTCTGCAAGAGGAATGGCTGGGGGCTCCTAGCTGGGGTTCCTAAGGAGGAATAATAATAATAATAATAATAACAATAATGGCATTTGTTAAGCGCTTACTATGTGCAGAGCACTGTTCTAAGTGCTGGGGGGGGGACACAAGGTGATCAAGTTGTCCCACGTGGGGCTCACAGCCTTAATCCCCATTTTACAGATGCGGTAACTGAGGCTCAGAGAAGTTAAGTGACTTGCCCAAGGTCACACAGCAGACATGTGGTGGAGTCGGGATTCGAACCCATAACCTCTGACTCCAAAGCCCGGGCTCTTTCCACTGAGCCACGCTGCTTCTCTAAGCATTTGGAGATCTGCTTCCAAATGCTTTCATCCTCTTCTGCAAGAGGAATGGCTGGGGGCTCCTAGCTGGGGTTCCTAAGGAGGAATAATAATAATAATAATAATAATGGCATTTGTTAAGCGCTTACTATGTGCAGAGCACTGTTCTAAGTGCTGGGGGGGGGGGACACAAGGTGATCAAGTTGTCCCACGTGGGGCTCACAGCCTTAATCCCCATTTTACAGATGCGGTAACTGAGGCTCAGAGAAGTTAAGTGACTTGCCCAAGGTCACACAGCAGACATGTGGCGGAGTCGGGATTCGAACCCATAACCTCTGACTCCAAAGCCCGGGCTCTTTCCACTAAGCCACGCTGCTTCTCTAAGCATTTGGAGATCTGCTTCCAAATGCTTGCATCCTCTCCTGCAAGAGGAATGGCTGGGGGCTCTTAGCTGGGGTTCCTAGGGAGGAATAATAATAATAATAATAATGGCATTTGTTAAGCGCTTACTATGTGCAGAGCACTGTTCTAAGCGCTGGAAAGGCTACAGGTGATCAGGTTGGCCCACAGGGGGGCTCCCAGTCTTCATCCCCATTTTCCAGAGGAGGGAACTGAGGCCCGGAGAAGTGAAGTGACTTGCCCAAAGTCACACAGCTGGCAATTGGTGGGGGCGGGATTCGAACCCATGACCTCTGACTCCAAAGCCCGGGCTCTTTCCACTGAGCGACGCGGCTTCTCAATAGGGGTGGGAACTGAGAGAGAGAGAGGGAGAGGCAGGAAGGGAAGGGGGGAAAAGGTGGAGAAATAAAGGGGAAAAGCAGGAAGGTGGGGGGGAGGAAAGGGAAAGGAAAGAGGGGAGGGGGAAGTGGGGAGGAGAAGAGGAGAAATAGAGGCAGGAGAGGGAAGGGGGAGAGGAAAGGGGACAGAGAAGGAAATGGTGTGGGGGAAAGATGGACTGTTGCAGCTGTTCACTCGTTCATTTATTCAATCGTATTTATTGAGCACTTATGGTATGCAGACACTGTACTAAGCGCTTGGGAAGTACAAGTCGGCAACATCTAGAGACGGTCGCTGCCCAACCACAGGCTCACATTCATTCATTCATTCAATCGTATTTATTGAGTGCTTACTGTGTGCAGAGCACTATACTAAGCACTTGGAAAGTACAATATAGCAATAAAAAGAGACAATCCCTGCCCACAATGAGCTTACAGTCTGGGGCCGGGGGGGGGGCCGGGGGGAAAGGGGACAGGCATCAAAACAAGTAAACAGGCATCATCATCATCATCATCATCAATCGTATTTATTGAGCGCTTACTATGTGCAGAGCACTGTACGAAGCGCTTGGGAAGTACAAATTGGCAACATATAGAGACAGTCCCTACCCAACAGTGGGCTCACAGTCTAAAAGGGGGAGACAGAGAACAAAACCAAACATACTAACAAAATAAAATAAATAGAATAGATATGTACGAATAAAATGAATAAATAAATAAATAGAGTAATAAATATGTACAAACATATATACATATATACAGGTGCATCAATATAAATAAATAGAATTATAGACATATGCATGATAATAATAATAATAATGGTATTTGTTAAGCACTTAATATGTGCCAAGCACTGTTCTAAGCCCCGGGGAGGTTACAAGGTGATCAGGTTGTCTCATGGGGGGCTCACAGTCTTAATCCTCATTTTACAGATGAGGGAACTGAGGCCCAGAGAAATTAAGTGACTTGCCCAAAGTCACACAGCTGACAAGTAGCGGAGTTGGGATTGGAACCCACTCTGGCTCCCAAACCCGGGCTCTTTCTACTAAGCCACACTGCTTCTCTACTAAGCCACACATATTCATTCAATCGTTCATTCAATCGTATTTATTGAGCGCTTCCTGTGTGCAGAGCACTGGACTAAGCGCTTTGGGAAGTCCAAGTTGGCAACATCTAGAGACGGTCCCTACCCGACAGCGGGCTCACAGGCTAGAAGGGGGAGGCAGACAGCAAAACAAAACATATTCACAAAAGAAAATAAATGGAATAAATATGTACATGTAAAATAGAGTAATAAATATGTACAAACATATATACATATATACAGGTGCTGTGGGGAAGGGAAGGAGCTAAGATGGGGGGATGGAGAGGGGGACGAGGGGGAGAGGAAGGAGGGGGCTGAGTGTGGGAAGGCCTCCTGGAGGAGGTGAGCTCTCAGTAGGGCCTTGAAGGGAGGAAGAGAGCGAGCTTGGCGGATGGGCAGAGGGAAGGAGGGCATTCCAGGCCCGGGGGATGGCGTGGGCCGGGGGTCGATGGCGGGACAGGCGAGAACGAGGTACCGTGAGGAGATTAGTGGCGGAGGAGCGGAGGGTGCGGGCTGGGCTGGAGAAGGACAGAAGGGAGGGGAGGTAGGAGGGGGCAAGGGGATGGACAGCCATGAAGCAATCCAAAAGGCAGGATGCTGAGGCTGAAAAATGGAGTCGAGGGAAAAGCAACAATGACTAAAATCAATCAATCAATCAATCAATAAATCGTATTTATTGAGCCCTTACTGTGTGCAGAGCACTGGACTAAGCTCTTGGGAACTCCAAGTTGGCAACATCTAGAGACAGTCCCTACCCAACAGTGGACTCACAGTCTAAAAGGGGGAGACGGAGAACAAAACCAAACATACTGACAAAATAAAATAAATAGAATAGATAGGTACAAGTAAAATAAATAGAGTAATAAATCTGTACAAACATATATACATATATACAGGTGCTGTGGGGAAGGGAAGGAGGTAAGATGGTAAGACTAAAAGCATGGCTTCAGAAGGGACGGCAGGGATGGACCGAAGACGTTAACGGGGAAGTGAGTGGAGCATCATCATCATCAATGGTATTTATTGCGCGCTTACTGTGTGCAGAGCACTGTACTAAGCGCTTGGGAAGTCCAAGTTGGCAACATCTAGAGACGGTCCCTACCCAACAGCGGGCTCACAGTCTAGAAGGGGGAGACGGACAACAAAACCAAACATACTAACAAAATAAAATAAATAGAATGGATATGTACAAGTAAAATAAATAAATAGAGTAATAAATCTGTACAAACATATATACATATATACAGGTGCTGTGGGGAAGGGAAGGAGGTATGATCGATCAATCAGTCATATTTATTGAGCGCTTACTGTGTGCAGAGCACTGTACTAAGCGCTTGGGAAGTTCAAGTCGGCAACATATAGAGACGGGCCCTACCCAACAGCGGGCTCACAGGCTAGAAGGGGGAGACGGAGAACAGAACCAAACATAGCGGGAACTCGGGGGGTCCCAACTGGCTCCCTTGGGGGGTACAGCCGGCCCTGCGTCCACTAGAAGGGGAGATGCTTGGAAGAGTACATAGTTTGGGCGTCAGGCCTCGACCTCTGCCATGCGATGGGACGGGGAGATGAGTGACCCAAGAAACCGATGGCCCAAACCCCAGGATTTTGCGAGATCGCTGCCCCTGACAGGGCTTCCCAGCCCCTCTTAATTTGTTGAAGCCACTTAGACCATGGTCTGGGGCACAGAAGGAGGAGAGAAGAAAGATCATCATCATCATCAATCGTATTTATTGAGCGCTTACTATGTGCAGAGCACTGTACTAAGCGCTTGGGAAGTACAAATTGGCAACATATAGAGACAGTCCCTACCCAACAGTGGGCTCACAGTCTAAAAGACGGAAAGAAGGGAAAGGAGGAGGAGGAAGAGGAGGAGAAAGGAAGCTGCTCCTCGCCGGGAGCTCTCCCCTTCCCTGTCTGGAATTCAGTCAACTACTTTGGTTTCTGGGTTTGTTTTCCTTTTGGGGGTTTTTTATTTAAATGGTATTTGTTAAGTGCTGACTGGGCGTCAAGTCCTGTATCAAGCGCTGGGGTAGATGCGAGCTAATCAGGCCGAACATGGGTCCTGTGGGCTCAGTCTTAATCCCCATTTTACCGTTGAGGTAATCAATCAATCAATCAATCAATTGCATTTATTGTGCCCTTACTGTGTGCAGAGCACTGGACTAAGCACTTGGGAAGTCCAAGTTGGCAACGTATAGAGACGGTCCCTACCCAACAGGGGGCTCACAGTTTAAAAGTGATAATAATAATAAAAGGTAATAAAATGATAAAAGGTAATAATAATGACAATAATAATTTGTTAAGTGCTTATTGTGAGCCCAGACTGTGAGCCCACTGTTGGGTAGGGACTGTATATGTTGCCAGCTTGTACTTCCCAAGCGCTTAGTACAGTGCTCTGCATACAGTAAGCGCTCAATAAATACGATTGATTGATTGATTATTGTGTGCCAGGCACTATACTGAGCGCTGGGATGGATACAGGCAAATCGGGTTGGCTGCAGTCCCTGTTAGGGATGAGGTAACTGAAGGACTATTGCTCTATTTATTTATTATTACTCCATTTATTTATTTTATTTGTACATATTCATTCTATATTTATTTTATTTTGTTAATATGTTTTGTCTTGTTCTCTGTCTCCCCCTTCTAGACTGTGAGCCCGCTGTTGGGTAGGGACCATCTCTAATGTTGTCAACTTGTACTTCCCAAGTGCTTAGCACAGTGCTCTGCACACAGTAAGCGCTCAATAAATACAACAATGAACGAATGAAGAAAAGAAAAATCAAGTGACTTGCCCACGGTCACGCAGCAGACAAGCCGGGATTAATAATAATAATAATGGCATTTATTAAGCGCTTACGATGTGCAAAGCACTGTTCTAAGGGCTGGGGAGGTTAACAAGGTGATCTGGTTGTCCCACGGGGGGCTCACAGTCTTCATCCCCATTTTCCAGATGAGGGAACTGAGGCCCAGAGAAGTGAAGTGACGGGCCCAAAGTCACCCAGCTGACAATCGGCAGAGCTGGGATTTGAACCCATGACCTCTGACTCCAAAGCCCGGGCTCTTTCCACTGAGATTAGAACCCAGGCCCTCTTACTCCCAGGCACGGGCTCTGCTGCTTCCCCGATCACCGCAGCCTGGCTCTGGGAGGGGAAAGAGGAAGGTGGGAAGAGACGGGGAAGCGGAAAGCAGGCTGCAGCTGGCGTCCTCTCTTTCGGCCCGCGCTTCTGACTCCCTTGGCTTAGTTCAAGCCAAGGCCCTACTGAGAGCTCACCTCCTCCAGGAGGCCTTCCCAGACTGAGCCCCTTCCTTCCTCTCCCCCTTGTCCCCCTCTCCATCCCCCCATCTTACCTCCTTCCCTTCCCCACAGCACCTGTATATATGTATATATGTTTGTACAGATTTATTACTCTATTTATTTTACTTGTACATATCTATTCTATTTATTTTATTTTGTTAATATGTTTGGTTTTGTTCTCTGTCTCCCCCTTCTAGACTGTGAGCCCGCTGTTGGGTAGGGACCGTCTCTATGTGTTGCCGACTTGGACTTCCCAAGCGCTTAGTACAGTGCTCTGCACACAGTAAGCGCTCAATAAATACGATTGATTGATTAATTGATTCAAAATTAAATGCTGCACAAAGTCCCCTCAATCTGTGCAAAAAAATAAAGGCCTCACTAGACTCCCGCTGGCACTCATCTTTTTAGGCAGAATCTTGGATCTGGCTCAAAAGCCTCAGGAAACTAGTTCTCTGGGGTGAGATGAGTGGCGGAAAACCATCGCAGGTACTTTTCCAAACTCGCTCGGCTGTCAACATGCCTAATTCATTCATTCATTCAATTGCATTTATTGGGCGCTTACTGTGTGCAGAGCACTGGACTAAGCGCTTGGGAAGTCCAAGTTGGCCACACATAGAGACGGTCCCTACCCAACAGCGGGCTCGCAGTCTAGAAGGGGAGACAGAGAACAAAACGTATTAACAAAATGAAATAAATAGAATAAATATGTACAAATAAAATAAATACGTACAAACATATATACAGGGTTGGGAGTGTGACTTCCAACTGTCTCCCAGTTTGAGGAACCTAGAGTACCTATGATAATAATAATAATGATGATGGTATTTGTTAAGAGCTTATTATGTGCAAAGCACCGTTCTAAGAGCTGGGGGGGATACCAAGTGATCAGGTTGTCCCACGTGGGGCTCCCAGTCTTCATCCCCATTTTACAGATGAGGCAACTGAGGCCCAGAGAAGTGAAGTGACTTGCCCAAAGTCACCCAGCTGACAATTGGCGGAGCTGGGATTTGAACCCACGACCTCGGACTCCCAAGCCCGGGCTCTTTCCACTGAGCCACGCTGCTTCTCAGTACTTCCCTGGGGGGCGACCCCCGAACCCCCATCTCTGACCTGGCTGTGGAAGCCTTGTCCCTCCATCTCCATCACCATCCTCCCTGACTCATGAGCCCATAATCTTGGCTTTATAATAATAATAATCATGGTATTTGTCAAGCGCTTATTCCATACCAAGCACTGTTCTTCTCTTCCAATCATCCACCACGTTCCCCACTGTCGCCTTGTGCTACGAGCCATCCCCTGAATCTTCTCAGACCAAACCTCGCTGCCCTGGGTAGGTAGGGATGAGGTAACTGAAGAACTATTACTCTATTTATTTATTATTCCTCTATTTATTTATTACCCTATTTATTTATTACTCTATTTTATTTGTACACATTTATTCCATTTATTTTATTTTGTGAATATGTTTCGTTTCGTTGTCTGCCTCCCCCTTCTAGACTGTGAGCCCGCTGTTGGGTAGGGACCGAATCTATATAATGATGGCATTTGTTAAGCGCTTACTATGTGCAAAGCACTGTTCTAAGCGCTGAGATGATCAGGTTGTCCCACGTGGGGCTCACAGTCTAAATCCCCATTTTACAGTTGAGGTCACTGAGGCACAGAGAAGTTAAGTGACTTGCCCAAAGTCACACAGCTGACAAGCGGCGGAGCTGGGATTTGAACCCATGACCTCTAGATCCCAAGCCCGGGCTCTTTCCACTGAGCCACGCTATGTTGCCCACTTGTACTTCCCAAGTGCTTAGTCCAGTGCTCTGCACACAGTAAGCGCTCAATAAATACGATTGAATGAATGAATGAATGCCCTGGTCTGCCCAGTGCCAACAAGTGCCCGCAGCTGAGCTGGAGGGTCTCTAGGAGGTGGTGATGGTAGGCCCTCCTGAGAGCTCACCTCCTCCAGGAGGCCTTCCCAGACTGAGGAAGCAGCATGGCTCAGTGGAAAGAGCCCGGACTTTGGAGTCAGAGGTCATGGGTTCAAATCCTAGCTCCGCCAATTGTCAGCTGTGTGACTTTGGGCAAGTCACTTCACTTCTCTGGGCCTCAGTTACCTTATCTGGAAAATGGGGATTAAGACTGTGAGCCCCCCGTGGGACAACATGATCACGTTGTAACCTCCCCAGTGTTTAGAACAGTGCTTTGCACATAGTAAGTGCTTAATAAATGCCATTATTATTATACTGAGCCCCCTTTTTCCTCTCCTTCTCCTCATCCCCCCCACCCTGCCCTACCTCCTTCCCCTCCCCACAGCACCTGTATGTATATTTGTACAGATTTATTACTCTATTTTACTTGTACATATTTACTATTCTATTTATTTTGTTAATGATGTGCATATAATAATAATAATAATAATGGCATTTATTAAGTACTTACTATGTGCAAAGCACTGTTCTAAGCACTGGGGAGATTACACGGTGATCAGGTTGTCCCACGGGGGGCCATCATAAATAAATGCCATTATTACTATTATTATTATTATACTGAGCCCCCATTTTCCTCTCCTCCTCCCCACTCCCCCCAGCCTTACCTCCTTCCCCTCCCCACACCACCTGTATATGTATTTGTACAGATTTATTACTCTATTTTACTTGCACATATTTACTATTCTATTTATTTTGTTAATGATGTGCATATAATAATAATGATGATGGCATTTATTAAGCGCTTACTATGTGCAAAGCACTGTTCTAAGCCCTGGGGAGATTACAAGGTGATCAGGTTGTCCCACAGGGGGCCACCATAAATAAATGCCATCATTATTATTATTATTATTATACTGAGCCCCCTTTTTCCTCTCCTCCTCCCCACTCCCCCCAGCCCTACCTCCTTCCCCTCCCCACAGCACCTGTATATATATTTGTACAAATTTATTACTCTATTTTACTTGCACATATTTACTATTCTATTTATTTTGTTAATGAGGTGCAAATAATAATAATAATGGTGGCATTTATTAAGTGCTTACTATGTGCAAAGCACTGTTCTAAGCCCTGGGGAGATTACAAGGTGATCAGGTTGTCCCACGGGGGGCCATCATCAATAAATGCCATTATTATTATACTGAGCCCTTTTTCCTCCTCCTCCCCATCCCCACAGCACCTGTACATATATTTGTACAGATTTATTACTCTATTTTACTTGCACATATTTACTATTCTATTTATTTTGTTAATGATGTGCATATAATAATAATAATGATGGCATTTATTAAGTGCTTACTATGTGCAAAGCACTGTTCTAAGCCCTGGGGAGGTTACAAGGTGATCAGGTTGCCCCTCAGGGGGCTCACAGTCTTAATCCCCATTCTACGGATGAGGTAACTGAGGCACACAGAAAGTCACACAGCTGCCAATTGGCAGAGCCAGGATCTGAACCCATGGTGAGCCTGCCGTCGGGTAGGGACCGTCTCTAGATGTTGCCAACTTGGACTTCCCAAGCGCTTAGTACAGTGCTCTGCACACGGTAAGAGCTCCTGAATGAAACCAAGAGCAGAGTTCCCCCGCTGCTCATTCTGCCCTCACCCAGGTTTTCGGTGTGTTTGAAGCAGCCCAAGATCACGGTCAGTCAGGTCTGCCCCAGGCAGGAAAAGCGCAGATCCATGGCTAATCCAGGCCACCATCCGTCCCCTGGGCATTAAAAGGGCAAAATGGGATCTGGCGATACCGGTAATTCCAAATTCACTCTGCCCTCCTCACTATTTCCCTCATTAAAACTGCCACCCCAATCTCTCTCCACTCAAACGCCTGAAACAGCAAGGCCCAGTGGATAGAGCTCAGAGGACCTGGATCCTAACGCTGGCCCAGCCACTTGGGCAAACCACTTACCTTCTCCATCCCTCAGTTTTATCATCTGTGAAATGGTGGTAAAAGACTCGGTCACCCTCCGTCACAGACTTTTAGCCCCTCGCGGGACAAGGGCTGTGACTGATTTGCTTCTTCTAGACTGTGAGCCCACTGTTGGGTAGGGACCGTTCTATATGTTGCCAACTTGTACTTCCCAAGCGCTTAGTACAGCGCTCTGCACACAGTAAGCGCTCAATAAATACGATTGATTGATTGATGATTATATCAGATCTGCCCCAGTGCTCGGTACAGTGGTTGGCACGTAGTAAGCATTTAACAAGTATCGCAATCATTCTAGTTGATCTCACAAAAAAACCGCCCTGGCTGAAAATTCCGGAATCCCTGCTTTTCATTCAGTGGTTTTGAAAGTTCTTTCCTTTTGCTATTTTTCTTGTAAATGACAAGAAAAGCCCGGGCCTTTTAGAGCTAGCAGAGTGGCTTCTTCCCCCAAGAAACCGGGTGCTCAGGAGACTCAGGGGATGGTGGTGGCTACTCAAAGGCAGCAGAAGCAGCGTGGCTACGTGGCTAGAGCATGGGCCTGAGAATCAAAAGAACCTGGGTTCTAATCCTGCTCTGCCCCTTGTCTGCTGGATCTTGGGGGAGTCACCTAACTTCTCCGTGCCTCAGTTACCTCATCTATACAATGATTAAGACTGAAGTCCCAAGTGGCTCAGGGACTATCTAACTTGATTTTAACATGTATCTACCCGTGTTTAGAAGCGCAATTACTCTATTTATCGTACTTATACATATCTATTTTATTTTGTCAGTATGTTTGGTTTTGTTCTCTGTCTCCCCCTTCTAGACTGTGAGCCCACTGTTGGGTAGGGGCTGTCCCTATATGTTGCCAACTTGTCCTTCCCAAGCGCTTAGTCCAGTGCTCTGCACACAGTAAGCGCTCAATAAATACGATTGATTGATTGATAATAAGTGCTCAGTCTGGAACCGCTGGTTGTTCCTCCTCTGCCAGTGGCCGGGTGGCCGACCAGGGCAGAAATTCCTTCCCGAAAGACAAGTGTCCTTGCGGGCGGCCTGCCTCTTCCCTAAGCGCCTATCCTCCCCGACTTGAGACCGTGAGCCCCTTGCGGGTCATCATGATCATCAACAGTGTTTATTGAGCACCTACTGTGTACAGAGCATTGCACTACTGCCTGAGAGAGTACAAAAGAATTAAAACACACGATCGCTGCCGTCAGACGGCTTAGAGTCTAGCGGAGGAGACGGATAAATTCATTAGCGTCTAGGAGACGGATAAATTCAGGATCCTGGCTTCATTAATGCTCCCGGGGTCCTCCAAGGACAATGTCCGATAGATGTGTTTCGAGGAGTCCAACCCAGCAGCGGGTCCAAGCAGGCCACTGAGGCCAGGTGATTGAGGGAGGGTCTTCCGGAAGATGTTTTCACGCTCAGGACTGAGTGATGTTACCGGGAAGGATGAGATTAGGGGAAGGGGGGGGTTCGTCTCCTCCATTTGGGAAAGCAAGGGCCACCCCACAGGCCGCAGGGAAACCGTCTGATTACCTTCTGGGGCGGCCCAATTGTGCTCACCCGGTCCTGGAGTACAAACCTCCCTGCAGACGGCTCTGAAGCCCCATCAGCTTTTCTCGGGCCTCCGCTGTTTTGCCCGAGGTGGGTGATATCCAGAATGAAGCCCGGGACCCGAATGATTTGGTCCCGAGACCGCCCGAGGCCCAAAAAGGAGTCAGTCCCCGCTGACAGTTCACCCCACCCAGGACGTGGGTTCTTCCACCTCCAGAGTCCTTTCTCAAACACAGTGTTACAACCCAAAGGTTTCCCTTGCTTTTTTCCCCGCCTGTCCTTTCCCTGGAAGGAGGGGGCAAGTGGGATGGGAAGACCCCAAAGGGGGTGGCATCCTGGCCCGCTCTGGGGACAAAGGTTTTTAGAAAGGTATCCTCTTCTGTGGCCAGCAGAAGGGCTTTGGAGAGCAGAACCCTCAGGTAGGGAGGAGGGGAGAAAAGGGGAGAGGAAACCAACTTCGCTCTTCCCAATCTCAGAGGAGAAGTTTTAGCGAGAGGAACGGCTTGGTTCTTCTTCAAGTAACGATCCATTCAGCAGCCACAGGGTAGGGGCGATACCACAACTGATCCTTCCTTTCACAAGAGCCTCTGGGGATCCCTCAGGGCGGCAGGAGTTTTCCCAAACTTTGGTTGAGTAAGGAGTGGCGGCTTCCTGGCTTTTGGAGGCCGGAGCCGGCCCCGGGGCTCTGAACAGGATTCTGAGAAGGGATAACAGAAGGGGTTGCCCGGTGGGAGGGAAGGGGGCCGGGGGGAACTGGGAGAGCTGGAGGCACTTGCGGAGAAGCAGCTGGGCAAGGAAAGGAGTTTTGTCCTCAGGCCAGGGCTCCAGGGCGTGAGGGCAAAGGTCAGGCCACTTGACCTGGAGAGGGAGTCAGGCCCCAGAATTCACCTATCCGAGGACTGGGACCGAGCGAGCAAGCGAGCTGCCTCCCTCTGGAGCGTGGGATTCAAGCATATTCCAAAAGGGGCTCATTCGGTACAGGAAAAGAGGGAGCCGGGAGCTTAGCCGTCCTCAAGGAAGGCTTCCCGGAGCCCCAGCGCCCGACTAATACGAAGCAGGTGCTGGGTAAATACTGTTGAGGAGAACTCCAGGATGGTGGGATGCTCTGGTGCGGGGAGCAGAGGGGCAGGCGGACAACTGAACCCTCACTGGATGCTTTGATGAGTCCTGGGCTGGGCCTGCAGGCTCCCCGGGAGCCACACCAGACCACCCTCGGGAAACCGGCGGGCCCAGGTCGGGAGAGCCTCGCAACCGGTTACCACCGTGCTCCCGGGGGGCACCCGAGCTGGTAGTGGTGCCACGGTGGTGACTCTGGGCTTGAGGGAAGAGAAAGAGGGAGAAGGGAGAGAAGAGGGAATGAGGGAGGGAATGATGAACCTGGATGGACGGGTAGCCCCTTAGCTTATAGGGACTTGAGTGGTTTAGCCCCCGCTGGGCCAGCTTGAGGCCCTTTGTAACCCTCCTATGCCAGGGAGCCCCTTGCCACCTCCACCTTTCCAACTCTTGGTTGCCACGGTGGAGGGACGGAAGGGAACGGAGGGAATTCTTGGGGTACTAAGGCCGGAGAAACCCCGAGGTGGGGACACGGCTTGCTGCCCTAGCACCCCTGATCTGGGGAAGTATCACCACGCCGGGGTGGGGGGGGGTCCCCAAAGTCCCCTGAACTTGTGACTGATCTCCAGCCCCAAAACGTACCAAAGTCTCAAGCAGAGTGAGGAAACGGGAGTCCTCAGAAAGGGTCGGCAGCTGCTTTCTATCTTTTTCGGTCCGAGAGGCGGCCAGCGTTGACATTTCCCAACACCCACCCTGTGAGCAAACCGTGCCCCAGGGGGTAGAGGGTGAGACTGCCCTGAGCCCCCGCTCCCTCGACGGGCCGTTGTGGACCATGCCCAGTGGAGAAGCGAGAGAGTGGGGCACAAACTGGACGTTTCAGTGGGACAACGGGTTCACGAGGGGTTGCTATCAACGTGCAGATGAATGGTCCATACTTGGTACAGGACGGGCGTGATTAAAGTTGCTAGGTGGTTCGACCCCAACCACCGGACGGTTGTTAAGGAAGGCCCGCCGCCCGAGGTCCCTCCGGGCACCCCGTTGCCGCCGCCGTAGGAGCCGGACTCCTGGGCCAGGCTAGGGGTCGGATCCAGTGGTTGCGTTAAGTTCCGATGTGTAGACGACGTGCCCGAAGAGGACTGATCCAAGGAGCAAACAGGAAGGAGGAGCCGGCTACTTACTGAGTACGGCTTCCTTTTCCTCCTAAGCCCCGGGAGAGGCAGAACTCCTCCGTCCGGGCTCCCCGCATCCTCCGTCCGGGCCCCGGGGCCGCCGGCTGCTGCCCGGTTAGAGAGAATGAGGGAGGGCCCAGCCCCGCGAGGTCCGCTTGCTGTCCAGGATGGCCTTCCAGTCGTCCGTCCACGAGCGGAGCCTGCGGACCGGGGGCTGCGGCTGCAGGTGCTTGTTGTGGCAGGCGGTGAAGAGGATGTGCTCCCAGACGGGGTTCGGCTCGGCCCCTGGGAGAGGAAGAAGGCAGCGTGGCTTTGGACGGGGTCCTCGGGGTTGGGCTTAGGTCTGACGGCCCCCAGAAGGCGTTTCTCCCCGGAAGAGTGACGACTTTAGGGGATCTTTCTGCATTCCCTGCAACCACCCAAAACTGGCTCCCCAAACTTCCCGGCCGTTCGCCGGCAGGCTCTCAGGAGGGAACGGCAGGCGGCCACCAATTTCCGGGCCTTGTGGCCCTCCGGTGAGCACTTCTCTGAAGGGTCTCCACGTTTTCATTTTGCCTCAGCTCGGGTCCCGCGGACGGGCGGAGCAGGGAGACCTCTGATGTGGTCCGCGGGAAGGGTACCGGGGATACTGAGCGGGACGGGCACTAAGGTCTCCTCAAACGCCCCGGCCAGGAACAGATTTGGAGGAAATGGACCACCTGAGCGCGGTACGGGCCACGGCCCCCCACCCCGGCTCTCCGTGTCAAGCTCCGCCAGCCCCCCTCCTGCGCCTCTCCCTCTGACCGATGCCCTTCACCTGTTATATCGGGCCGATCGTCTATGAGTAGGTCAGCAGAGATCACGGTCTTGTCCTGGGTTAGCACGATCTGCTCCAGAAATTCAGGGCCAAAGTGCTTCTCCACCCAGGCATACTGGAAAGCGAGACGGGAGAGGGACGAGGTGAGCTGGGGAGCGGCTGGGGATGATAATAATAATAATGATGATGGCATTGATTAAGCGCTTACTATGGGCAAAGCACTGTTCTAAGCGCTGATGCCATGGGGCGGGCAGGAGGGAGGACGATGGGGAGCACCCAAGGAGGCCCGGCTGCTCTCCTATCAAATGGTGCCAGGAGTCCTTGGTCTCGGGAGGGGTTGGAAAACCAGCTTTTCCCGACCCTGGCTCCAACTTCCTAGCCTTAATCCCGCCTCTGCCACTTGATGATGATGGTTTTTGCTCAGCGCTTACTATGTGCCAAGCACTGTTCTAAGCGCTGGGGGGATACGAGGTGATCGGGTTGCCCCACGGGGGGCTCCCAGTCTTCATCCCCATTTTGCGGACGAGGGAACTGAGGCCCGGAGAAGTGAAGTGACTTGCCCAAAGTTACGCGGAGCCGGGATTTGAACCCATGACCTCGGACTCCAAAGCCCGGGCTCTTCCCACTGAGCCACGCTGCTTCACTTGGGTGACCTTGGGCTAGTCACTTAGCTTTTCTGTGTTTGTAAAATGGGGATTAATAATAATAATAACAATGATGGCATTTATTAAGCACTTACTATGTGCCAAGCACTGTTCTAAGCGCAGGGGAGGTTACAAGGTGATCAGGTTGTCCCACGTGGGGCTCACAGTCCTAACCCCCATTTTACAGATGAGGGAACTGAGGCCCGGAGAAGTGAGGTGACTTGCCCAAAGTCACACGGCTGACAATTGGCGGAGCCGGAATTTGAACCCATGACCTCTGACTCCAAAGCCCGGGCTCTTTCCACTGAGCCACGCTGCTTCACTTGGGTGACCTTGGGCTAGTCACTTAGCTTTTCTGTGTTTGTAAAATGGGGATTAATAATAATAATAATAACGATGGCATTTATTAAGCACTTACTATGTGCAAAGCACTGTTCTAAGCGCTGGGGAGGTTACCAGGTGATCAGGTTGTCCCACGTGGGGCTCACAGTCCTAACCCCCATTTTACAGATGAGGGAACTGAGGCCCAGAGAAGCTAAGTGACTTGCCCAAAGTCACACGGCTGACAATTGGCAGAGCCGGAATTTGAACCCATGACCTCTGACTCCAAAGCCCGGGCTCTTTCCACTGAGCCACGCTGCTTCACTTGGGTGACCTTGGGCTAGTCACTTAGCTTTTCTGTGTTTGTAAAATGGGGATTAATAATAATAATAATAACGATGGCATTTATTAAGCGCTTACTATGTGCAAAGCACTGTTCTAAGCGCTGGGGAGGTTACCAGGTGATCAGGTTGTCCCACGTGGGGCTCACAGTCCAAACCCCCATTTTACAGATGAGGGAACTGAGGCCCAGAGAAGCTAAGTGACTTGCCCAAAGTCACACGGCTGACAATTGGCGGAGCCGGGATTTGAACCCATGACCTCTGACTCCAAAGCCCTGGCTCTTTCCACCGAGCCACGCTGCTTCTCAAGGCTGATTAAGACTGAGTCCAGGCTTCCGTCCCAAATCCTCTTACACCTGATGATCCTGTATCTCTCCCAGTGCTTAGTTCAGTGCCTAGCACATAGTAGGCACTTAATACATCACACACATCAATCTGCGCATCAGGCAGAAACTCCTCACCCTGGGCTTCCAGGCTGTCCATCCCCTGGCCCCCTCCTACCTCACCTCCCTTCTGTCCTTCTCCAGCCCAGCCCGCACCCTCCGCTCCTCCGCCGCTAATCTCCTCACCGTCCCTCGCTCTCGCCCGTCCCGCCATCGACCCCCGGCCCACGTCCTTCCCCGGGCCCGGAATGCCCTCCCTCTGCCCATCCGCCAAGCTAGCTCTCTTCCTCCCTTCAAGGCCCTACTGAGAGCTCACCTCCTCCAGGAGGCCTTCCCACACTGAGCCCCTTCCTTCCTCTCCCCCTCGTCCCCCTCTCCATCCCCCCCATCTTACCTCCTTCCCTTCCCCACAGCACCTGTATATATGTATATATTTTTGTACATATTTATTACTCTATTTATTTTACTTGTCCATATCTATTCTATTTATTTTATTTTGTTAGTATGTTTGGTTTTGTTCTCTGTCTCCCCCTTTTAGACTGTGAGCCCACTGTTGGGTAGGGACTGTCTCTCTGTGCTGCCATCTTGTACTTCCCAAGCGCTTAGTACAGTGCTCAGCACATAGTAAGCACTCAATAAATACAATTGATGATGATGAAGCAAAAAAAAAAAAAAGGGAAAACAAAACAAAACCCTTCTTGGGTTCCCCAAACTCTAGGATCAGAGGGAAGCTATCCCAGAGACAGCTGTGAGGGTGACAGAGGCCACGGGAGCAGATCGCACCTGAAGGGAGGATTTCCAATTCCAAATCCCAATACCAGCTGGGCGGGCGCTCCCAAGATATCAAGATATTGGGAAGCAGCGTGGCTCGGTGGAAAGAGCCTGGGCTTTGGAGTCAGAGGTCATGGGTTCAAATCCCAGCTGTGTGACTTTGGGCAACTCACTTCACTTCTCTGGGCCGCAGTTCCCTCACCTGTAAAATGGGGATGAAGACTGTGAGCCCCCACCGTGGGACAACCTGATCACCTTGTAACCTCCCCAGCGCGCAGAACAGTGCTTTGCACGTAGTGAGCGCTTAATAAATGCAAAAAATAATAATGTCAGGCCACATTCCTTCAGTGAGCATGGGGCCCGATGGAAGCGAGCCATCACCCGGGATCCGGTGCTCTTTGGTCTTACTAGAAGCGGCGCGGCTCAGGGGAAAGAGCCCGGGCTTTGGAGTCAGAGGTCATGGGTTCAAATCCCGGCTCCGCCAATTGCCAGCTGTGTGACTTTGGGCCAGTCACTTCACTTCTCTGGGCCTCAGTTCCCTCATCTGTAAAATGGGGATGAAGACTGTGAGCCCCCCTGTGGGACAACCTGATCACCTTGTAACCTCCCCAGCCTGCAGAACAGTGCTTTGCACATAGTAAGCGCTTAATAAATGCAAAAAACAACAATAATAATATCAGGGCACATTCCTTCAGTGAGCATGGGGCCCGACGGAAGCGAGCCATCACCCGGGATCCGGTGCTCTTTGGTCTTACTAGAAGCGGCGCGGCTCAGCGGAAAGAACCCGGGCTTTGGAGTCAGAGGTCATGGGTTCAAATCCCGGCCCCGCCAATTGTCAGCTGGGTGACTTTGGGCAAGTCACTTCTCTATGCTTCAGTTCCCTCATCTGTAAAATGGGGATTAAGACTGTGAGCCCCCCGGGGGACAACCTGATCGCCTTGTAACCTCCCCAGCGCTTAGAACAGTGCTTCGCACGTAGTAAGCGCTTAATAAATGCCACCATCATCATAAATATGACTGATTGATTAATTGATGGGTCAGGAGCAAAGCTTGAGAAAGGTATCAGGCCTCAAGGACCAACCCCTTCGCCTCTCCCTGAGCCACCTACACTGGCCCCCACCCAAATCTTGCTACTCCCACCTGAAGCTCTCTAAGGATGATGCAGAAATGATGGATATGCTAGGCTCAACTGTCCTGATTCCTCCAATTTTTTGTCGTTGGGCGGCGGGGGGCCGTTCCCGACGTTCCCCAGCGCGGCTCCCAGAGCCCTGGGCAGCCGCGGGGGATGCCACCCTGTTCGGCAGACTGTCAGGCCTGAATCCCTCCAGTCATTACGGAGCCATGGGCCCACGAGCCTCAAGCTCCTAGATCCCCATTCCCCTAGGGTGAGCATCTCGCTTTTACCTTCTCGTACGGGCAGTACTGATACTTTCTGATGGGGCTTGTGCAGATGAACACATCTGTGCTGCAGAAGGGAAAGAAGAGAAGGCCTTAATGAGTGATAATAATAATAATGACGGTGTTTGAACACATCTGTGCTGCAGAAGGGAAAAAAGAAAAGGCCTTAATGAGTGATAATAATAATAATGACGGTATTTGAACACATCTGGGCTGCAGAAGGGAAAAAAGAAAAGGCCTTAATGAGTAATAATAATAATAATGACGGTATTTGAACACATCTGGGATGCAGAAGGGAAAAAAGAAAAGGCCTTAATGAGTAATAATAATAATAATGATGGTATTTGTTAAGAAGACAGAAGCGCTTATTAACAATAATAATAATGGCATTTATTCAGCGCTTACTATGTGCAAAGCACCGTTCTATGCGCTGGGGAGGTTACAAGGCGATCAGGTTGTCCCATGGGGGGGCTCACGGTTTTAATCCCCATTTTACAGATGAGGGGACTGAGGCCCAGAGAAGTGAAGTGTCTTGCCCAAAGTCACATAGCTGACGGTTGGCGGAGCCGGGATTTGAACCCATGACCTCGGACTCCAAAGTCCATGCTCTTTCCACTGAGCCACGCTGCTTCTCCTAATCCTACAGTCCACAGCAAAGCTCTCCGCTGGAGTCTGCACAGTGCTCTGCACACAGTAAGTGCTCAATAAATACGATTTGATTGATTGATTGACTCTTGGTTTCGACACTAACTAGCTTGGACGCGAACCCACGATACTGAGTAGTATGTTACAGTAGTGGTAATATTAATTGGTATTCATTCATTCAATCGTATTTATTGAGCGCTTACTGTCTGCAGAGCACTGGACTATGAGCTTGGGAAGTACAAGTCGGCAACATCTAGAGACGGTCCGTACCCAACAACGGGCTCACAGTCTAGAAGGGGGGGACAGACAGCAAAACAAAACATGTAGACAGGTGTCAAATTCGTCAGAACAAATAGAATTATAGCTATATGCACATCGTTAACAAAATAAATAATATTTAGAAAGCGCTGCGGTAAATATACTCCTCAGCTTGATATGGTCAGAGAGATCCCCCAGGTCCACTCTGGGTCCTTTGACGCTGAGCGGGGTTTGACATTTAGCTTCACCGTGCCCCTGAATCTGGACCCCTTCTAGCCTGTGAGCCCGCTGTTGGGCAGGGACCGTCTCTAGATGTTGCCAACTTGGACTTCCCAAGCGCTTAGTCCAGTGCTCTGCACACAGTAAGCGCTCAATAAATACGATTGAATGAATGAATGAATGGGGATGAAGACTGTGAGCCCCCCGTGGGACAACCTGATCACCTTGTAACCTCCCCAGCGCTTAGAACAGTGCTTTGCACATAGTAAGTGCTTAAGAAATGCCATTATTATTGTTAATAAGCGCTTTTGTCCTCTCCATCCCCTCTATGTTGCCAACTTGTACTTCCCAAGCGCTTAGTCCAGTGCTCTGCACACAGTAAGCGCTCAATAAATAAGATTGAATGAATGAATGGGGATTAAGACTGTGAGCCCCCCGTGGGACAACCTGATCACCTTGTAACCTCCCCAAGCTTAGAACAGTGCTGTACTCATAGTAAGTGCTTAATAAATGCCATTATTATTATTGTTAATAAGCTCGTCTGTCTTGTCCATCCCCTAATTCTTCATTTCTTCTAGACTGTGAGCCCGTTGTTGGGTAGGGACCGTCACTAGATGTTTCTAGGACATTTCTATCCTATTTACATTTCTATCCTATTTATTTTATTTTGTTGGTATGTTTGGTTCTGTTCTCTGTCTCCCCCTTTTAGACTGTGAGCCCACTGTTGGGTAGGGACCGTCTCTATGTGTTGCCAATTTGTACTTCCAAAGCGCATAGTACAGTGCTCTGCACATAGTAAGCACTCAATAAATACGATTGATTGATTGATTGATGTTGCCAACTTGTACTTCCCAAGCGCTTAGTACAGTGCTCTGCACACAGTAAGCACTCAATAAATACGATTGAATGAATGAATGGGGATTAAGACTGTGGGCCCCTTGTGGGACAACCTGATCACCTTGTAACCTCCCCAGTGCTTAGAACAGTGCTGTGCACATAGTAAGTGCTTAATAAATGCCACTACTATTATTGTTAATAAGCTCTTCTGTCTTCTCCATCCCCTAATTCTTCATTTCTTCTAGACTGAGCCCGCTGTTGGGTAGGGGCCATCTCTAGATGTTGCCAACTTGTACTTCCCAAGTGCTTAGTACAGTGCTTTGCACACAGTAGGCGCTCAATCAGTAGAGAATCCAAATGGACCGCCAGCCATCCATTCAGCCAGCTTCCTCTCTGACCTGATAATATATGTATATATGTTTGTAAATATTTATTACTTTATTTATTTATTTATTTTACTTGCACCCTTTCATTCTATTTATTTTATTTTGTTAATATGTTTTGTTTTGTTGTCTGTCTCCCCCTTCTAGACTGTGAGCCCGCTGTTGGGTAGGGACCGACTCTAGATGTTGCCAACTTGGACTTCCCAAGCGCTTAGTCCAGTGCTCTGCACACAGTAAGCGCTCAATCAGTACAGAATCCAAATGAACCGCCGGCCACCCATTCAGCCAGCTTCCTCTCTGACCTGATAATATGTGTATATATGTTTGTACATATTTATTATTTTATTCATTTTGTGCACGTTTATTCTATTTATTTTATTTGGTTTATGTGTTTTGTTGTCTGTCTCCCCCTTCTAGACTGTGAGCCCGCTGTTGGGTAGGGACCGACTCTATATGTTGCCAACCTGTACTTCCCAAGCGCTTAGTCCGGTGCTCTGCACACAGTAAGCGCTCAATAAATACGACTGAATGAATGAACGATTGAATGAATGAATGAACGAAGGACCCAAATCTGGCTAAAAATGACTTTCTACTCTCTCTTCTCCAGCGGTACAATAGTGCCACCGTGTGGCCCAAGGTGAAAATTACACAGACCGGCCCCAGGTTCGAGTCCTGCAGTCTTTTTAATGATGATAATAATGATGGCATTTGTTAAGCGCTTACTATGTGCAAAGCACTGTTCTAAGCGCTGGGGGGATATAATGGGATCAAGTTGTCCCACATGGGGCTCACAGTCTTAATCTTCACTTCACAGATGAGGTAAGTGAGGCTCAGAGAAGTTAAGTGACTTGCCCATGGTCACATTTGCACTGCATCTTCGTCCACACCCCAGGACCCCCTATGTGAAAATTACACATATCCGCCCTAGGTTCGAGTCCGGCAGTCTTTTTCCAAATCTGCACTGCATCTTCGTCCACATCCCAGGACGCCCTATGTGAAAATTACACGTATCCGCCCTAGGTTCGAGTCCTACAGTCTTTTTCCATATCTGCACTGCATCTTCGTCCACATCCCAGGACCCCCTATGTAAAAATTACACATATCCGCCCTAGGTTTGAGTCCTACAGTCCTTTTCCAAATCTGCACTGCATCTACGTCCACATCCCAGGACCCCCTATGTGAAAATTACACATATCCACCCTAGGTTCGAGTCCCGCAGTCTTTTTCCATATCTGCACTGCATCTTCATCCACATCCCAGGACCCCCTATGTGAAAATTACACATATCCGCCCTAGGTTCGAGTCCTACAGTCCTTTTCCAAATCTGCACTGCATCTATGTCCACATCCCAGGACCCCCTATGTGAAAATTACACATATCCGCCCTAGGTTCGAGTCCTGAAGTCTTTTTCCATATCTGCACTGCATCTTCGTCCACATCCCAGGACTGCCTATGTGAAAATTACACATATCCACCCCAGGTTCAAGTCCTGTAGTCTTTTTCCATATCTGCATTGCATCTTCGTCCACATCCCAGGACCCCCTATGTGAAAATTACACATATCCGCCCTAGGTTCGAGTCCTATCTGCACTGCATCTTCGTCCACATCCCAGGACCCCCTATGTGAAAATTACACATATCCGCCCTAGGTTCGAGTCCTGCAGTCTTTTTCTATACTTGCACTGCATCTTCGTCCACATCCCAGGACCCCCATGTGAAAATTACACATATCCGCCCTAGGTTCGAGTCCTGCAGTCTTTTTCCATACCTGCACTGCATCTTCGTCCACACCCCCGGACCCCCTATGTGAAAATTACACACTCATTCATTCATTCAATCATTTTTTTCTTTTTCTTCCACATCCCAGGACCCATTAACACGATCACTGTATCCCTCAGGCAGACACAAGCCACTTGCTTTTATTTTTCAACCTGTCTGCCTCGGAAAAGTTCACCCCATTATATCTGCAGAAATGATGTGCAGGTTTCCACCCTGGGGCTACTCTGCAGCTCTACACGTCCGGACCTGAATTCCTCATCTTCCTTCCCCAATCCTCTTACACCGAACTTTCCCAGCACAGGTAACATCACCACCACCCTCCCTGTTTCTGAAGCCCACAACCGTGGCAATATCATATGCTGCCAACCTGTACTTCCCAAGCGCTTAGTACACTGCTCTGCACACAGTAAGCGCTCAATAAATACGACTGAATGAATGAATGAACTATCCTTGACTCTGCCCTCTCTTTCAACTCCCACATCTGGCCTGTTGCCTCATCCGTTGTTTCTTCTTCACCTTCTTAATCCGCTGCTTCGTAGAGGAGCAGTGTGGCTCAGTGGCAACAGCCCGGGCTTGGGTGTCAGCGGTCGTGGGTTCTAATTCCGGCGCCGCCACGTCTGCTGTGCGACCTTGGGCAGGTCACTTAACGTCTCTGAGCCTGTGACCTCATCTGTAAAATGGGGATTAAGACTGTGAGCCCCCCGTGGGACAACCTGATCACCTTGTATTCCCCCCAGCGCTTAGAACAGTGCTTCGCACATAGTAAGCGTTTAACAAACGCCATCATTACTATTATTATCATTATTCCTCCACGTTTCCAGGCTACTTCCCTTCCTCTCCATCCAAATGACCACCAAGCAGGTCCAGGAACTTGACCTAACTGGGCTTGACTTCTGCACCAACCTCCTCGCCTCTAGCCTCTCCCCTCTCCAGGAAGAAGAAGAAGAAGAAGAAAAGAAGAAGAAAGAAGAAGAAGAAAGAAGAAGAAAGAAGAAGAAGGAAGAAGGAAGAAGAAGAAGAAGAAGAAGAAAAGAAAGAAGAAGAAGAGAAGAAGAAGAAGAAAAGAAGAAAAGAAGAAGAAGAGGAGAAGAAGAAGAGGAGAAGAAGAAGGAGGAGAAGAAGAAGAAGAAAGAGGAAGAAGAAGAAAGAAGGAAGAAGAAGAAAGAAGGAAGAAGGAAGAAGAAGGAAGAAGAAGAAGAAGAAGAAGGAAGAAGAAGAAGAAGAAGAAGAAGAAAGGAGAAGAAGAAGAGAAGAAGAAGAGGAGAAGAAGAGGAGAAGAAGAAGAAGAAAGAAGGAAGAAGAAGAAGGAAGAGGAAGAAGAAGAAGAAGAAAGAAGAAGAAAGAAGAAGAAGGAAGAAGAAGGAAGAAGGAAGAAGAAGAAAAGAAGAAAGAAGAGAAGAAGAAGAAGAAAAGAAGAAAAGAAGAAGAGGAGAAGAAGAAGAAGAAGAAGAAAGAGGAAGAAGAAGAAGAAGAAAGAAGAAGGAAGAAGAAGAAAGAAGAAAGAAGGAAGAAGAAGGAAGAAGAGGAAGAAGAAGAAGAAGAAAAGAAGAAGAAGAAGAAAAGAAGAAGAAGAAGAGGAGAAGAAGAAGAAAGAAGAAAGAAGGAAGAAGAAGGAAGAGGAAGAGGAAGAAGAAGAAGAAGAAGAAGAAGAAGAAGAAGAAGAAGAAGAAGACTGATGATGGCATTTATTAAGCGCTTACAATGTGCAAAGCACTGTTCTAATCTGCCACCTGCATCATTTTTCTAAAATGTCTGTCTGCACACATCTCTCCACTCCTCAAAACACTCAAATTGGCTACCCATTCCTCTCCACATCGAACAGAAATTCCTGACCATTGGCTTTAAGGTGCTTAATCAGCTCTCTCCCTTCTGCTAATTCTATCATATCTCCGGAATCCACTCCTTCCTCTCTGTCTAATTTGTTACTAAGCTGTCAAGTCCCAGCTCAACTACTGCATCAGCCTCCTTGCTGATCTCCTTGCTTCTAATAATAATAATAATAATGATGGTATTTGTTGAGCGCTTACTATGTGCCACACAATGTTCTAAGCGCTGGGGTACATACAAGGTAATCAGGCTGTCCCACGCGCGGCTCACAGTCTTAATCCCCATTTTACAGATGAGGTAACCATGGCCCGGAGAAGTGAAGTGACTTGCCCAACTGTGAGCCCGCTGTTGGGTAGGGACCGTCTCTAGATGTTGCCAACTTGGACTTCCCAAGCGCTTAGTCCAGTGCTCTGCACACAGTAAGCGCTCAATAAATATGATTGAATGAATGAATGAACTGTGAGCCTGGTGTTGGGTAGGGACAGCTTCTATATGTAGCCGACTTGTACTTCCCAAGCGCTTAGTCCAGTGCTCTGCACACAGTAAGGGCTCAATAAATATGATTGAATGAATGAATGAACTGTGAGCCTGTTGTTGGGTAGGGACCTCCTCTATATGTAGCTGTTTGGACTTCCCAAGCGCTTAGTACGGTGCTCTGCACACAGTAAGCGCTCAATAAATATGATTGAATGAATGAATGAACTGTGAGCCTGGTGTTGGGTAGGGACCGCCTCTATATGTAGCTGATTTGTACTTCCCAAGCGCTTAGTCCAGTGCTCTGCACACAGTAAGCGCTCAATAAATGATTGAATGAATTGAACTGTGAGCCTGGTGTTGGGTAGGGACCGCCTCTCTATGTAGCTGATTTGTACTTCCCAAGCGCTTAGTACAGTGCTTTGCACACAGTAAGCGCTCAATAAATATGATTGAATGAATGAATGAACTGTGAGCCTGTTGTTGGGTAGGGACTGCCTCTATATGTAGCTGATTTGTACTTCCCAAGCGCTTAGTCCAGTGCTTTGCACACAGTAAGCGCTCAATAAATACGACTGAATAAATCTGTTATCCCTCCCCTTTACACTCTGCCACCCAGCTGGGACAGGGAACCGAGTCTGATCAATCAATCAATCAATCGTATTTATTGAGCGCTTACTGTGTGCAGAGCACTATACTAAGCACTTGGGAAGTACAAGTTGGCAACCTATAGAGACAGTCCCTACCCAACAGTGGGCTCACAGTCTAAAAGGGGGAGACAGAGAACAAAACCAAACATACTAACAAAATAAAATAAATAGAATAGATATGTACAAGTAAAATAAATAAATAGAGTAATAAATATGTACAAACATATATAATCGGGGGTGGCTACTGTGTGTACCAGGCACTGTTCTAAGCACCTAGGTGAAGACAAGCAAATCAGGTTGGGCACAAACCCCCGTCCCGTATGGGGCTCAAGGTCTCAATCCCCATTTTACAGACGAGGCAACTGAGGCACAGAGAAGTGAAACGACTTGCCCAAGGTCACACGGCAGACAGTGGAGTCCCTGATCAGACTGACTGGTACCTAGCTCAGCACTTGGTACAGTGCTTGGCACACAGTAGGAACTACAATTATTATTATTATATATTAATAATTAATAATATTAATCATCATTATATAATAATTAATTGCATAATTAATAATAATTGTATGATAATTGCATAATAATTAATTATATGATTACTTAATAATTAATAATATAATATTATTATGTTTTGTTGTTGTTGTAATATAATTATAATGATATAATAATGATAATAATAATGGCATTTATTAAGCGCTTACTATGTGCAAAGCACTGTTCTAAGCGCTGGGGAGGTTACAAGGTGATCAGGTTGTCCCACGCGGGGCTCACAGTCTCAATCCCCATTTTACAGATGAGGGAACTGAGGCCCAGAGAAGTGACTTGCCCAAAGTCACACAGCTGACAATTGGCGGAGCCGGGGTTTGAACCCATGACCTCTGACTCCAAAGCCCGGGCTCTTCTCCACTGAGCCACGCTGCTTCTCTATAATATGTAATAATATATAATTATATAATATATAATTATAATTATTATTAATAGTACCACAATTATTATTATTCATTATCCACGTTCTAATCTCACTGCTTCCCAGTTGGCACTCTTCCTCTACAGCTTAACCTATTCTCTGTGGCCCATTCTCCTTTCGCCGGCCACGGACCTTCGATTCGGGCACCTGCCCCCGCTTCGACCTCCCTCCTCCTCCGAATCGGAGTCAAAGCCCTTCTGAAACGGCACCTCCGGGAGGCCTTCCCCGATTCGCCGCTCCCGTCATCATCAATCGTATTTATTGAGCGCTTACTGTGTGCAGAGCACTGTACTAAGCGCTCCTGTCCCCTGCATGGGTCCCCCAGCCGCCTGCTCGGCACTTCCATGTCAACTACGCCCCTCGGTAGTTCCAGCACCCCACAGTCTCGTCGTACACGTCTTACGTACACGCTAACTCACGTATGTCTCCCCCTTCTATTAGTAAATTATGTCGTCCCCCTCTACTTAGATTTTAAAACTCTCTGCGGGTAGGATCTTCCACTACGATCCTTTCCCGTTTAATACAGTGCTCCGCACAGGATATCCACTCTATAAATACGGCGTGGCTCAGTGGAAGAGAGCACGGACTTTGGAGTCAGAGGTCATGGGTTCGAATCCCGGCTCTGCCAGTTGTCAGCTGTGTGTGACTTGGGGCAAGTCACTTCACTTCTCCGGGCCTCAGTCCCCTCATCTGGAAAATGGGGGTGAAGACTGTCACCCGATCCCCTTGTATCCTCCCCACCGGTTAGAACAGTGCTTGGCATATAGTGAGCGCTTAATAAATGCCATTATTATTATTATTATTACTGACTGATTAATTCCCCCCTGGCTCCACTGATCCAGTCACTTCGCCCCATCATTCATTCAATCGTATTTATTGAGCGCTTACTGTGTGCAGAGCACTGGACTAAGCGCTTGGGAAGAACAAGTTGGCAACATCTAGAGACGGTCCCTACCCAACAGTGGGCTCACAGCCTAGACGAACTGTGATCCATCAGGTAGGGCCTCGGGTCACCTTCTTCTGTTACTCAGAGGGAAAGGGTCTGTTATATCAATCAATCAATTGTATTTATTGAGCGCTTACTGTGTGCAGAGCACTGTACTAAGCGCTTGGGAAGTCCAAGTTGGCAACATATAGAGACAGTCCCTACCCAACAGTGGGCTCACAGCCTAGAAGAACTGTGATCCATCAGGTAGGGCCTCGGGTCACCTTCTTCTGTTACTCAGAGGGAAAGGGTCTGTTATATCAATCAATCAATTGCATTTATTGAGCGCTTACTGTGTGCAGAGCACTGTACTAAGCGCTTGGGAAGTCCAAGTTGGCAACATATAGAGACAGTCCCTACCCAACAGTGGGCTCACAGCCTAGAAGAACCGTGATCCATCAGGTAGGGCCTCGGGTCACCTTCTTCTGTTACTCAGAGGGAAAGGGACTGTTATATCAATCAATCAATCGTATTTATTGAGCGCTTACTGTGTGCAGAGCACTGGACTGAGCGCTTGGGAAGTCCAAGTTGGCAACATATAGAGACGGTCCCTACCCAACAGTGGGCTCACAGTCTAGGAGGGGGAGACAGAGAACAAAACCAAACATACTAACAAAATAAAATAAATAGAATACTGTTGTGTTGTGCTCTCCCAAGCTCTCAGTACGGTGCTCTGCACATAGTAAGTGCTCAATAAATACGACTGACTGACCGGTATCCGGGGCGTCTCCGTGTTTTGTTATCTCTCTGATTAAAAAACCAAACGATTATCCATCTATCTACCCTAGTGCTTGGTGCATTGTCGGGCACAAGGTGACTGCTTAACAAATACAATAATAATAAATAAAATAATAGTTTATAATTTATTTATAATAATATATAATTATAGTAATTATTTATAATTAATTATATATAATTATATAACTACATATGATTATATTTAAATAATAATATATAATTATAATATTATTTATTTATAATAATAAATAAAATTGCATGCTAGGCCAGCCACTTTTCCCTATCGCGGGCCCCTATAATTCGACTGCATTTCACAGCGTGCATTCAGCTCTCTACGAACTGTACCAGGGCTGCTGAAATCCTGGGGGTAGAACGGAGGAGTTGCCACCATCCTGAGAGCCCTTTTAGACTGTGAGCCCACTGTTGGGTCGGGACCGTCTCTATGTGTTGCCAACTTGGACTTCCCAAGCGCTTAGTCCAGTGCTCTGCACACAGTAAGCGCTCAATAAATACGATTGATTGATTGATTGAGCCGAGCCATTGCCAGCTTGCTCGGCCTCAGCCACTGGGCCACTTCTCCTCCCAATTCTTCCCGTCGGGCGGCTTTCCTGCTCAGTCTCGGGACCTCACCTGGAATGGGACTTATGCCACCCAGTTAGGCAGAATTTCCATGAAGGGCGAATGCAGAGTTGTTGGTTTTTTTCAATAGTATTTATTGAGCGCTTACTGTGTGCAGAGCACTGTACTAAGCGCTTGGGAATCAATCAATCGTATTTATTGAGCGCTTACTGTGTGCAGAGCACTGTACTAAGCGCTTGGGAAGTCCAAGTTGGCAACATATACAGTCCCTACCCAACAGCGGGCTCACAGTCTAGAAGGGGGAGACAGACAACAAAACCAAACATATTAACAAAGTAAACAAAGCCAGGAGCTAGGCAGGTGCCACGGGCTACGGAGGCAAACTCACTTTTCCAAGTTGGCCATTTCCTTCACGGCTTCCACGGCCCCTGGAAGCGGGTCGAGGTCCATGAAGAAATTCTTTGATTCCCAAATGCTGATGGCTTTCTCCTGGCAGGGAGACAAAAGGAGGTTACTTAACAGGGCCCTGAGTCCCTCTCGTCCCTTTCCCATCCTGCCGCCTCCGTGAAAATGAGTCTTTGCTTTGGGCTGGCATTTGGCCCTCCCCATTCCCCCCGCCTTACCTCCTTCCCCTCCCCACAGCACCTGCATATATGTTTGTACAGATTTATTACTCTATTTTACTTGTACATATTTATTCTATTTATTTTATTTTGTTAACATGTTTTGTTTCGTTCTCTGCCTCCCCCTTCTAGACTGTGAGCCCGCTGTTGGGTAGGGACTGTCTCTGTATGTTGCCAACTTGGACTTCCCAAGCGCTCAGTCCAGTGCTCCGCACACAGTAAGCGCTCAATAAATACGATTGACTGATTGAATGAATTTGGCGGGAGGCTCCGAGAACCGCTCCGGGGCACAACAGGTGGGCAGCCTCCCCCGGCGTTTCTAGCCTCGGTGTCCGGCCGACGTTTCAACTGATTTCCGGGCCCCTGCTCAGGGATGGGATTTCATTCCTGCAAATATCCAAAAATTGACTGGCCCATTCATTCATTCATTCAATCGTATAATTTTTGCAGAGGTCACGGACTGAGGGTACATAACAGTAATAATAATGATGGTATTTGGTGAGCGCTGACTGTGTGCAAAGCACTGTTCTAAGTGCCTTCCCAGACCGAGCCCCCTACTTACCTCCTTCCCCTCCCCACAGCACCTGGATATATGTATATATGTTTGTACGCATTTATTACTCTATTTACTTATTTCATTTGTACATATTTATTCTATTTATTTTATTTTGTTAATATGTTTGGTTTTGTTGTCTGTCTCCCCCTTCTAGACTGTGAGCCCGCTGTTGGGTAGGGACCCTCTCAAGATGTTGCCAGCTTGGACTTCCCAAGCGCTTAGTCCAGTGCTCCGCACACAGTAAGCGCTCAAAAAATACGATTAAATGAATTTGGCAGGAGGCTCCGAGAATAGCTCCGGGGCACAACAGGTGGGCAGCCTCCCCCGGCGTTTCTAGCCTCGGTGTCCGGCCGATGTTTCAACTGATTTCCGGGCCCCTGCTCTGGGATGGGATTTCATTCCTGCAAATATCCAAACACTGACTGGCCCATTCATTCATTCAATCGTATTTCTTGAGCGCTTACGGTAGAGTGGCTCAGTGGAAGGAGCGCAGGTTTGGGAGTCAGAGGTCATGGATTCGAATTCCGCCTCAGCCACTTGTCAGCTGTGTGACCTCGGGCAAGTCACTTCACTTCTCTGTGCCTCAGTTACCTCATCTGTAAAAATGGGGATGAAGACTGTGAGCGCCCCGTGGGACAACCTGATCACCTTGTAACCTCACCAGCGCGTAGAACAGTGCTTTGCACATAGTAAGCGCTTAATAAATGTCATTATAAAAAATAAATATGATTGAATGAATGAATGAATGCTCTCCCCCGCGGCTTAACCACAAACCCCTTTCCCCCACACCCCGGTTTCCTCTTCCCCTTCTGCATTTCACCCCAGCAATCAATCAATCAATTAATCAATCGTATTTATTGAGCGCTTTGGCCAGCAGACACAGCCTGGCCAAATGGATACAGCACAGGCCTAGGAATCAATCAATCAATCAATCGTATTTATTGAGCGATTACTGTGTGCAGAGCACTGGACTAAGCGCTTGGGAAGTACAAGTTGGCAACATATATCAGAAGGACCTCCAGGCGGTGAGCTCACTGTGGGCAGGGACTGTGTCGGTTTGTTGTTGCTGTAATAATAATAATTGCGGTACTTGTACTAAGGGACTGTACTAAGCGCTGGGATGGATACAGGCAAATTGGGTTGGACACAGTCCCTGTCCCAAGTAGGGCTCGCAGTTTCAATCCCTAGCCCAGAGAAGCAGCGTGGCTCAGTGGGAAGAGCCCGGGCTTGGGAGTCAGAGGTTGTGAGTTCTAATCCCGGCTCCGCCACTTATCAGCTGGGTGACTTTGGGCCAGTCACTTCACTTCTCTGGGCCTCAGTTCCCTCATCTGGAAAATGGGGATTAAAACTGTGAGCCCCACGTGGGACAACCTGATCACCTTGTATCCCCCCCTCCAGCGCTTAGAACAGTGCTTGGCACATTGCAGAGAAACAGTGTGGCTCAGTGGAAAGAGCCTGGGCTTGAGAGTAAGAGGTCTTGGGTTTGAATCCCAGCTCCGCCACTTGTCAGCTGTGTGACCTTGGGCATCATCATCAATCGTATTTACTGAGCGCTTACTGTGTGCGGAGCACTGTACTAAGCGCTTGGGAAGTACAAGTTGGCAACATATAGAGACAGTCCCTACCCAACAGTGGGCTCACAGTCTAGAAGGGGGAGGCAGAGAACAAAACCAAACATATTAAAAAAAATAAAATAAATAGAATAGATATGTACAGGTAAAATAAATAAATAGATAGAGTAATAAATAGGTACAAACACATATACATATATACAGGTGCTGTGGGGAAGGGAAGGAGGTAAGATGGGGGGATGGACAGGGGGACGAGGGGGAGAGGAAGGAAGGGGCTCAGTCTGGGAAGGCCTCCTGGAGGAGGTGAGCTCTCAGCAGGGCCTTGAAGGGAGGAAGAGAGCGAGCTTGGCGGACGGGCAGAGGGAGGGCATTCCAGGCCCGGGGGAGGACGTGGGCCGGGGGTCGATGGCGGGACAGGCGAGAACGAGGTACAGTGAGGAGATCAGTGGTGGAGGAGCGGAGGGTGCGGGCTGGGCTATAGAAGGAGAGAAGGGAGGTGAGGTAGGAGGGGGCGAGGTGATGGACAGCCTGGAAGCCCAGGGTGAGGAGTTTCTGCCTGATGCGCAGATTGATTGGTAGCCACTGGAGATTTTTGAGGAGGGAAGTAACATGCCCAGAGCGTTTCTGGACAAAGATAATCCGGGCAGCAGCATGAAGTATGGATTGAAGTGGGGAGAGACACGAGGATGGGAGACCAGAGAGGAGGCTGATGCAGTAGTCCAGATGGGATAGGATGAGAGATTGAACGAGCAGGGTAGCGGTTTGGATGGAGAGGAAAGGTCGGATCTTGGTGATGTTGCGGAGGTGAGACCGGCAGGTTTTGGTGACGGCTTGGATGTGAGGGGTGAATGAGAGAGCGGAGTCGAGGATGACACCAAGGTTGCGGGCTTGTGAGACGGGAAGGATGGTAGTGCCGTCAACAGGGATGGGAAAGTCAGGGAGAGGGCAGGGTTTGGGAGGGAAGACAAGGAGTTCAGTCTTCGACATCCGATTGAATGAATGAATGAATAGAATGTATGAATGGAATGCTCCGCACACAGGAAGGCGCTTCATCAATCCGATGAAATGAATGAATGAATGGAATGCTCCGCACACAGGAAGGCGCTCCATCACTCCGAATGAATGAATGAATGGAATGCTCCGCACACAGGATGCGCTCCATCAATACGATGGAATGAATGAGTGAATGAATGAATGAACGAACGACACCCGCCCCCCGTCCCTCCCATATGAATGAATGAATGAATGAACGACTGAATGAACGACTGAATGACACCCCCATCCGCCCCATATGAATGACTGAATAAATGAACGAACGAATGAATGACTGACTGAATGAACGAACGAATGACTGAATGAACGAACGAATGACTGAATGAATGACACCCCCCATCCGCCCCATATGAATGACTGAATAAATGAACGAACGAATGAATGACTGACTGAATGAACGAACGAATGAATGAACGACTGACTGAATGACACCCCCCATCCGCCCCATATGAATGACTGAATAAATGAACGAACGAATGACTGACTGAATGAACGAACGAATGAATGAATGAACGACTGACTGAATGACACCCCCCACCCGCCCCGTATGAATGACTGAATAAATGAACGAACGAATGAATGACTGACTGAATGAACGAACGAATGAATGAATGAATGACTGAATGAACGAACGAATGAATGAATGAACGACTGACTGAATGACACCCCCCATCCGCCCCGTATGATGACTGAATAAATGAACGAACGAATGAATGACTGACTGAATGAACGAACGAATGAATGAATGAACGACTGACTGAATGACACCCCCCATCCGCCCCATATGAATGACTGAATAAATGAACGAACGAATGAATGACTGACTGAATGAACGAACGAATGAATGAATGAATGAACGAATGACTGACTGCATGACACCCCCCATCCGCCCCATATGAATGACTGAATAAATGAACGAAGGAATGAATGACTGACTGAATGAACGAACGAATGACTGACTGAATGACACCCCCCATCCGCCCCATATGAATGACTGAATAAATGAACGAACGAATGACTGACTGAATGAACGAACGAATGAATGAATGAACGACTGACTGAATGACACCCCCCATCCGCCCCATATGAATGACTGAATAAATGAACGAACGAATGACTGACTGAATGAACGAACGAATGAATGAATGAACGACTGACTGAATGACACCCCCCATCCGCCCCGTATGAATGACTGAATAAATGAACGAACGAATGAATGACTGACTGAATGAACGAACGAATGAATGAATGAATGAATGAATGAATGAACGAACGAATGAATGAATGAACGACTGACTGAATGACACCCCCCATCCGCCCCGTATGATGACTGAATAAATGAACGAACGAATGAATGACTGACTGAATGAACGAACGAATGAATGAATGAACGACTGACTGAATGACACCCCCCATCCGCCCCGTATGAATGACTGAATAAATGAACGAACGAATGAACGACTGACTGAATGAACGAACGAATGAATGAATGAACGACTGACTGAATGACACCCCCCATCCGCCCCGTATGATGACTGAATAAATGAACGAACGAATGAATGACTGACTGAATGAACGAACGAATGAATGAATGAACGACTGACTGAATGACACCCCCCATCCGCCCCGTATGAATGACTGAATAAATGAACGAACGAATGAATGACTGACTGAATGAACGAACGAATGAATGAATGAACGACTGACTGAATGACACCCCCCATCCGCCCCGTATGATGACTGAATAAATGAACGAACGAATGAATGACTGACTGAATGAACGAACGAATGAATGAACGACTGACTGAATGACACCCCCCATCCACCCCATATGAATGACTGAATGACTGAATGAACGAATGAATGACTGACACAAACACACACACACACACTCACACTCACTCACACACACACACACACACGCCCCCCCGTCGTCGAGGACTCACGCCAAGGTCGGGCCTGAGGCGTCCGTACTGCTCCGACACCCAGAAGCCTCTGCGGTCCTCCAGGGCCACGTAGGGGTTGCCGGGGTAACGGGCCCGGAACTGCTTGAGGAAGCCCCCCTCGAAGTCGGCCAGGACGCCGTCCATGTCGAGCAGCACCCTCAGGGGCCGGGGCCGCGGCCGGGGGGCCGGGCCCGCCCGCAGCCTCCGGGGCAGGCCCGCCCACCGGCCCGGCGGGATCATGGCCGCCCGCCTCGACCTCCCCGCTGAGGGGAACGGCGGGAAACCGGGGGCGCGCCGCGCGCATGCGCAGCTCGCGGCGGCCGCCTCAAAGCGCTGAGGGGAACGGCGGGAAAGCGAAGGGGGCCGCATCGCGCATGCGCAGTCCCGGGCCGCCGCCTTAAAGCGCTACGAGGAGAACGGCGGGAAAGCGAGCTGGCCTGGCGGGGGGGTGGGGGGGGCCGCACTGCGCATGCGCGGTCCGCGCTACGAGGGGAACGGCGGGAAAGCGAGCTGGCCTGGCGGGCGGGGGGGGCATCGCGCATGCGCAGTCCGGGGCGGCCGCCGTAAAGCGCTACGAGAGGAACGGCGGGAAAGCGAGCTGGCCGGGCGGGGGGGCACCCTGCGCATGCGCGGTCCGCCGAGGCCGCCTTAAACCGCTACGAGGGGAACGGCGGGAAAGCGAGCTGGCCTGGCGGGGAGGGAAAGGGGCGCGCACCGCGCATGCGCAGTCCGGGGCGGCCTCCTTAAAGCGCTATGAGGGGAACGGCGGGAAAGCGAGATGGCCTGGCGGGGGGGGGGGGGGGCCGCGCATGCGCAGTCCGGGGCGGCCGCCGTAAAGCGCTACGAGGGGAACGGCGGGAAAGCGAGCTGGCCTGGCGGGAGGGGGGGCACCGCGCATGCGCAGTCCGGGGCGGCCGCCTTAAAGCGCGACGAGGGGAACGGCGGGAAAGCGAGCCGGCCTTGCGGGGGGGGGGCCGCAATGCGCATGCGCGGGCCGTGGATGCCGCCTTAAACCGCTACGAGGGGAACGGCGGGAAAGCGAGCTGGCCTGGAAGGGACTGGGGGAGACGCACCGCGCATGCGCCGTCCGGGGCGGCCGCCTTAAAGCGCTACGAGGGGAACGGCGGGAAAGCGAACCGGCCTGGCCGGGGGGGAGAGGGGGGCGCACCGCGCATGCGCCGTCCGGGGCGGCCGCCTTAAAGCGCTACGGCCCCTGCCCGGGTCCCGGCTGGAGGCGACCCACGGGGCGCGGGTGTACTGCCGCTTTAAGAAGGCGCCAGGCGCCCCCCTGCGGGAAACGGCCGCGCGCCCCTCGACCTGCCCGGGCCCACGCTGACAGGACTAGCCGTAGTCATTCATTCATCCGTTCCTTCTAATAATAATCACTCATTCATTCAATCATATTTATTGAGCGCTTACTGTGTGCAGAGCACTGGACTAAGCGCTTGGGAAGTCCAAGTTGGCAACATATGGAGACGGTCCCTACCCAACAGCGGGCTCACAGGCTAGAAAGGGGAGACAGACAACAAAACTAAAAATATTAACAAAATAAAATCAATATAATAAATATGTGCAAATAAAATAAATAGTACAAATAATAATAATAATGGTATTTGTTAAGCGCTTACTATGTGCAAAGCACTGTTCTAAGCGCTGGGGAGGTTACAAGGGGATCAGGTTCGGTCCCTACCCAACAGCGGGCTCACAGTCTAGAAGGGGGAGACGGAGAACAAAACAAAACATATTAACAAAATCAAATAAATAGAATAAATATTTGCAAATAAAATAAATAAATAAATAGTACAAATAATAATAAGAATGGTATTTGTTAAGCGCTTACTATGTGCAAAGCACTGTTCTAAGCGCTGGGGAGGTGACAAGGGGATCAGGTTCGGTCCCTACCCAACAGCGGGCTCACAGTCTAGAAGGGGGAGACGGAGAACAAAACAAAACATATTAACAAAATCAAATAAATATGTACAAATAAAACAAATAGTACAAATAATAATAATAATGGTATTTGTTAAGCGCTTACTATGTGCAAAGCACTGTTCTAAGCGCTGGGGAGGTTACAAGGGGATCAGGTTCGGTCCCTACCCAACAGCGGGCTCACAGTCTAGAAGGGGGAGACGGAGAACAAAACAAAACATATTAACAAAATCAAATAAATAGAATAAATATTTGCAAATAAAATAAATAAATAAATAGTACAAATAATAATAAGAATGGTATTTGTTAAGCGCTTACTATGTGCAAAGCACTGTTCTAAGCGCTGGGGAGGTTACAAGGGGATCAGGTTCGGTCCCTACCCAACAGCGGGCTCACAGTCTAGAAGGGGGAGACGGAGAACAAAACAAAACATATTAACAAAATCAAATAAATAGAATAAATATGTGCAAATAAAATAAATAAATAAATAGTACTGCTATTACTACTACTACTAATAATAATAATGGTACTTGTTAAGCGCTTACTATGTGCAGAGCACTGTACTAAGCGCTTGGGAAGTACAAATTGGCATCACATAGAGACAGTCCCTACCCAACAGTGGGCTCACAGTCTAAAAGGGGGAGACAGAGAACAGAACCAAACATACCAACAAAATAAAATGAGTAGGATAGAAATGTACAAGTAAAATAAATAAATAAATAAATAGCTACTACTAATAATAATAATAATGGTACTTGTTAAGCGCTTACTACGTGCAAAGCACTGTTCTAAGTGCTGGGGAGGTTACAAAGTGACCAGGTTCGGTCCCTACCCGACAGAGGGCTCACAGTCTAGAAGGGGGAGACAGACCACAAAACAAAACATATTAACAAAATAAAATAGAATAAATATGTACAAATAAAATAAATAGTACAAATAATAGTAATAATGGTACTTGTTAAGCGCTTACTATGTGCAAACACTGTTCTAAGCGCTGGGGAGGTTACAAGGGGATCGGGTTCGGTCCCTACCCAACAGCGGGCTCGCAATCTAAAAGGGGGAGCCGGAGAACAAAACAAAACATATTAACAAAATCAAATAAATAGAATAAATATTTGCAAATAAAATAAATAAATAAATAGTACAAATAATAATAAGAATGGTATTTGTTAAGCGCTTACTATGTGCAGAGCACTGTTCTAAGCGCTGGGGAGGTTACAAGGGGATCAGGTTCGGTCCCTACCCAACAGCGGGCTCACAGTCTAGAAGGGAGAGACGGAGAACAAAACAAAACATATTAACAAAATCAAATAAATAGAATAAATATGTGCAAATAAAATAAATAAATAAATAAATAGTACTGCTATTACTACTACTACTAATAATAATAATGGTACTTGTTAAGCGCTTACTATGTGCAAAGCACTGTTCTAAGTGCTGGGGAGGTTACAAAGTGACCAGGTTCGGTCCCTACCCGACAGAGGGCTCACAGTCTAGAAGGGGGAGACAGACCACAAAACAAAACATATTAACAAAATAAAATAGAATAAATATATACAAATAAAATAAATAGTACAAATAATAATAATAATGGTACTTGTTAAGCGCTTACTATGTGCAAAGCACTGTTCTAAGTGCTGGGGAGGTTACAAGGTGATCAGGTTCGGTCCCTACCCAACCGCGGGCTCACAGTCTAAAAGGGGGAGTCGGAGAACAAAACAAAACATATTAACAAAATCAAATAAATAGAATAAATATGTACAAATAAAATAAATAAATAGTACAGATAATAATAATAATGGTATTTGTTAAGCGCTTACTATGTGCAAACCACTGTTCTAAGCGCTGGGGAGGTTACAAGGTGATAAGGTTCGGTCCCTACCCAACAGCGGGCTCACAGTCTAAAAGGGGGAGATGGAGAACAAAACAAAACATATTAACAAAATCAGATAAATAGAATAAATATGTGCAAATAAAATAAATAAAAATAGTACAGATAATAATAAGAATGGTATTTGTTAAGCGCTTACTATGTGCAAAGCACTGTTCTAAGCACTGGGGAGGTGACAAGGTGATCAGGTTCGGTCCCTACCCAACAGCGGGCTCACAGTCTAAAAGGGGGAGACAGACAACAAAACAAAACATATTAACAAAATAAAATAAATAGAATAAATATGTACAAATAAAATAAATAAATAAATAGTACAAATAATAATAATAATAATGGTATTTGTTAAGCACTTACTACATGCAAAGCACTGTTCTAAGCGCTGGGGAGGTTACAAGGTGATCCGGTTCGGTCCCTACCCAACAGCGGGCTCACAGTCTAGAAAGGGGAGATGGACAACATAACAAAACATATTAATAAAATAAATAGTACAAATAATAATAATAATGGTATTTGTTAAGCCCTTACTATGTGCAAAGCACTGTTCTAAGTGCTGGTGAGGTTACAAGGTGATTAGGTTCAGGCCCTACCCAACAGCGGGCTCGTAGTCTAAAAGGGGGAGATGGAGAACAAAACAAAACATATTAACAAAATAAAATAAATAGAATAAATATGTAGAAATAAAATAAATAAATAAATAAATAGTACAAATAATAATAATAATAATAATGGTATTTTTTAAGCGCTTACTATGTGCAAAGCACTGTTCTAAGTGCTGGGGAGGTTACAAGGTGATCAGGTTGTCCAATTGGGGGCTCACAGTTTTAATCTCCATTTTACAGATGAGGTCTCACCGTGGTCTAGTGGTGGACGTCTAATGTCCTCACCGTGCCTCGTTCTCGCCCGTCCTCCTTCCCTTCCCCACAGCACCTGTATATATGTTTGTACGGATTTATTACTCTATTTGGTTATTTCATTTGGACATATTTATTCTATTTATTTTATTTGGTTAATATGCGTTGTTTTGTTGTCTGTCTCCCCCTTCTAGCCTGTGAGCCCGCTGTTGGGTAGGGACCGTCTCTACATGTTGCCAACTTGGACTTCCCAAGCGCTTAGTCCAGTGCTCTGCACACAGTAAGTGCTCAATAAATTTGAATGAATGAATGAATGGGGATGAAGACTGTGAGCCCCCCGTGGGACAACCTGATCACCTTGTAACCTCCCCAGCGCTTAGAACAGTGCTTTGCACATAGTAAGTGCTTAATAAATGCCATTATTATTATTGTTAATAAGCTCTTCTGTCTTCTCCATCCCCTAATTCTTCATTTCTTCTAGACTGTGAGCCCACTGTTGGGTAGGGACTGTCTCTAGATGTTGCCAACTTGGACTTCCCAAGCGCTTAGTCCAGTGCTCTGCACACAGTAAGCGCTCAATAAATACGATTGAATGAATGAATGAATGAAATTCATCCATTTCTTCTATTTATTTCACTGCAGGTGCTCTTTTGCGTTTTACCTCTAGGCTGTAAGCTCCTTGTCTCCACACTGTCATTCAAGCATCATTTATTCTTTATTTGGTTATTTAGTTATTTCACTGCAGGTACTCTTTGGCGTTTTACCTCTTGTCTCTAGACTGCCATTTCATTCATTCATTCAGACTGTCATTCAAGCATCATTTATTCTTTATTTGTTTATTTAGTTATTTCACTGCAGGTACTCTTTGGCGTTTTACCTCTTGTCTCTAGACTGCCATTTCATTCATTTAGTCTTTATTTGTTTATTTAGTTATTTCACTGCAGTTACTCTTTAGCGTTTTACCTCTTGTCTCTAGACTTCCATTTCATGCATTCATTCATTCATTCAAACTGTCATTCAAGCATCATTTATTCTTTGTTTATTTACTTATTTCGCTGCAGGTACTCTGGCGTTTTACCTCTTGTCTCTAGAGTGCCATTCATTCATTCAGACTGCCATTCAAGCATCATTTATTCTTTATTTGTTTAGTTATTTCATTTATTCATTCATTCAGACTGTCATTCAAGCATCATTTATTCTTTGTTTATTTGTTTATTTAGTTATTTCACTGCAGGTACTCTTGTCTCTAGACTGCCATTTCATTCATTCATTCATTCAATCGTATGTATTCAGCGCTTACTGTGCACAGAGCACTGTACTAAGCGCTTGGGAAGTCCAAGTTGGCAACATCTAGAGACGGTCCCTACCCAACAACGGGCTCACAGTCTAGAAGGGGGAGACAGACAAGGCGAAATATATTAACAAAATAAAATAAATAGAATAGTAAATATGTACAAGTAAAATAAATAGAGTAATAAATCTGTACAAACATATATACAGGTGCTGTGGGGAGGGGAAGGAGGTAGGGCGGGGGGAGGGGGAGAGGAAGGGGGGGCTCAGTCTGGGAAGGCCTCCTGGAGGAGGTGAGCTCTTCTTTGTTTATTTATTTATTTCACTGCAGGTACTCTTTTGCGTGTTACCTCTAGGCCGTAAGCTCCTTGTCTCTAGACTGCCATTTATTCATCATTTATTCTTTGTTTATTTATTTCACTGCAGGAACTCTTTTGCGTTTTACCTCTAGGCTATAAGTTCCTTGTCTCCAGACTGCCATTCATTCATTTATCATTTATTTATTTTACTGCACGTACTTTCTTCGCGTTTTACCTCTAGACTGTAAGCTCCTTGTCTCCAGGCTGTCATTCGTTCATCATTTATTCTTTATTTATTTCACTGCAGTTACTCTTTTGCGTTTTACCTCTAGGCTCCTTGGCTCTGGACTGTCATTCATTCATTCATTCGCTCTTCATTTATTTATTTTGCTGCAGGTACCCCCTTGGCGTTTTACCTCTAGACTGTAAGCGAGTTGTCTCTAGACTGTCATTCATTATTTGTTTATCTATTTTACTGCAGGTATTCTTTTGGCGTTTAACCTCTAGACTGTAAGCAAGTTGTCTCTAGACTGTCATTCATTGTTTATTTTTCTGCAGGTACTCTGGCGTTTTACCTCTAGACTTTAAGCGAGTTGTCTCTAGACTGTCATAAATTCATTAAATTCTTTATTTTACTGCAGGTACTCTTTTGCATTTTACCTCTAGGCTGTAAGCTCCTGGTCTCTAGACTTTCATTCATTCATTATTTATTTATTTTACTACAGGTACTCTCTTGGCGTTTTACCTCTAGACTTTAAGCAAGTTGTCTCTAGATTGTCATAAATTCATTAAATTCTTTATTTTACTGCAGGTATTCTTTTGCATTTTACCTCTAGGCTGTAAATTCCTTGTCTCTAGACTGTCATTCATTCATTATTTATTTATTTTACTGCAGGTACTCTCTTGGCGTTTTACCTCTAGACTTTAAGCAAGTTGTCTCTAGACTGTCATAAATTTATTAATTCTTTATTGTACTGCAGGTACTCTTTTGCATTTTACCTCCAGGCTGTAAACTCCTTGTCTCTAGACTGCCATTCATTCATTATTTATTTAATTTTACTGCAGGTACTCTCTTGGCATTTTGCCTCTAGACTTTAGGCAAGTTGTCTCTAGACTGTCATAAATTCATTAAATTCTTTATTCTACTGCAGGCACTCTTTTGCATTTTACCTCTAGGCTGTAAACCCCTTGTCTCTAGGCTGTCATTCATTATTTATTTATTTTACTGCAGGTACTCTCTTGGCGTTTTACCTCTAGACTTTAAGCAAGTTGTCTCTAGACTGTCATAAATTCATTAAATTCTTTATTGTACTGCAGGTACTCTTTTGCATTTTACCTCTAGGCTGTCATTCATTCATTATTTATTTATTTTACTGCAGGTACTCTCTTGGCGTTTTACCTCTAGACTTTAAGCAAGTTGTCTCTAGACTGTCATAAATTCATTAAATTCTTTATTTTACTGCAGGTACTCTTTTGCATTTTACCTCTAGGCTGTAAGCTCCTTGTCTCTAGACTGTCATTCATTCATTATTTATTTATTTTACTTCAGGTATTCTCTTGGCGTTTTACCTCTAGACTTTAAGCAAGTTGTCTCTAGACTGTCATAAATTCATTAATTCTTTATTTTACTGCAGGCACTCTTTTGCATTTTACCTCTAGGCTGTAAACTCCTTGTCTCCAGACTGTCATTCATTCATTATTTATTTAATTTTACTGCAGGTACTCAGCGTTTTACCTCTGGACTTGAAGCAAGTTGTCTCTAGACTGTCATAAATTCATTAATTCTTTATTGTACTGCAGGTACTCTTTTGCATTTTACCTCTAGGCTGTAAACCACTTGTCTCTAGACTGTCATTCATTCATTATTTATTTATTTTACTGCAGGTACTCTCTTGGCGTTTTACCTCTAGACTTTAAGCAAGTTGTCTCTAGACTGTCATAAATTCATTAAATTCTTTATTTTACTGCAGGTACTCTTTTGCATTTTACCTCTAGGCTGTAAGCTCCTTGTCTCTAGACTGTCATTCATTCATTCATTATTTATTTTACTTCAGGTATTCTCTTGGCGTTTTACCTCTAGACTTTAAGCAAGTTGTCTCTAGACTGTCATAAATTCATTAATTCTTTATTGTACTGCAGGCACTCTTTTGCATTTTACTTCTAGGCAGTAAGCTCCTTGTCTCCAGACTGTCATTCATTCATTATTTATTTAATTTTACTGCAGGTACTCAGCGTTTTACCTCTGGACTTGAAGCAAGTTGTCTCTAGACTGTCATAAATTCATTAATTCTTTATTGTACTGCAGGTACTCTTTTGCATTTTACCTCTAGGCTGTAAACCACTTGTCTCTAGACTGTCATTCATTCATTATTTATTTATTTTACTGCAGGTACTCTCTTGGCGTTTTACCTCTAGACTTTAAGCAAGTTGTCTCTAGACTGTCATAAATTCATTAAATTCTTTATTTTACTGCAGGTACTCTTTTGCATTTTACCTCTAGGCTGTAAGCTCCTTGTCTCTAGACTGTCATTCATTCATTCATTATTTATTTTACTTCAGGTATTCTCTTGGCGTTTTACCTCTAGACTTTAAGCAAGTTGTCTCTAGACTGTCATAAATTCATTAATTCTTTATTGTACTGCAGGCACTCTTTTGCATTTTACTTCTAGGCAGTAAGCTCCTTGTCTCCAGACTGTCATTCATTCATTATTTATTTAATTTTACTGCAGGTACTCAGCGTTTTACCTCTGGACTTGAAGCAAGTTGTCTCTAGACTGTCATAAATTCATTAATTCTTTATTGTACTGCAGGTACTCTTTTGCATTTTACCTCTAGGCTGTAAACCACTTGTCTCTAGACTGTCATTCATTCATTATTTATTTATTTTACTGCAGGTACTCTCTTGGCGTTTTACCTCTAGACTTTAAGCAAGTTGTCTCTAGAGTGTCATAAATTCATTAAATTCTTTATTTTACTGCAGTTACTCTTTTGCATTTTACCTCTAGGCTGTAAGCTCCTTGTCTCTAGACTGTCATTCATTCATTATTTATTTATTTTACTGCAGATACTCTCTTGGCGTTTTACCTCTAGACTTTAAGCAAGTTGTCTCTAGACTGTCATAAATTCATTAATTCTTTATTGTACTGCAGGCACTCTTTTGCATTTTACTTCTAGGCAGTAAGCTCCTTGTCTCTAGACTGTCATTCATTCATTATTTATTTATTTTACTTCAGATACTCTCTTGGCGTTTTACCTCTAGACTTTAAGCAAGTTGTCTCTAGATGTCATAAATTCATTAAATTCTTTATTGTACTGCAGGTACTCTTTTGCATTTTACCTCTAGGTGGTAAACTCCTTGTCTCTAGACTGTCATTCATTCATTATTTATTTATTTTACTGCAGGTACCCTCTTGGTGTTTTACCTCTAGACTGTAAGCGAGTTGTCTCTAGACTGTCATTCATTATTTGTTTATCTATTTTACTGCAAGTACTCTTTTGGCGTTTTACCTCTAGACTTTAAGCAAGCTGTCTCTAGACTCATAAATTCATTAATTCTTTATTTTACTGCAGGCACTCTTTTGCATTTTACCTCTAGGCTGTAAGCTCCTTGTCTCTAGACTGTCATTCATTCATTATTTATTTATTGTACTGCAGGTACTCTCTTGGCATTTTACCTCTAGACTTTAAGCAAGTTGTCTCTAGAGTGTCATAAATTCATTAAATTCTTTATTTTACTGCAGTTACTCTTTTGCATTTTACCTCTAGGCTGTAAGCTCCTTGTCTCTAGACTGTCATTCATTCATTATTTATTTATTTTACTGCAGATACTCTCTTGGCGTTTTACCTCTAGACTTTAAGCAAGTTGTCTCTAGACTGTCATAAATTAATTCTTTGTTTTATTGCAGGTGGCCTTTTCTAGGCTGTAAACTCCTTGTCTCTAGACTGTCATTCATTCATTCACTCTTCATTTATTTGTTTATTTTCCTGCAGGTAATTTCTTGGCGTTTTACCTCTAGACTGGAAACCTGTCTCTACAGTGTAAGCTCGTTGTGGGCAGGAACTATGTCCATTTTTTGTTGTATTGTATTCTCCCAAGTGCTTAGTTCATTCAATCATATTTAGACTGTGAGCCCACTGTTGGGTAGGGACCGTCTCTATATGTTGCCAATTTGTACTTCCCAAGCGCTTAGTACAGTCCTCTGCACATAGTAAGCGCTCAATAAATACGATTGATGATGATGATGATGATTAAGTGCTTACTGTGTGCAGAGCCCTGTACTGAGCACTTGGGAGGGTACAATAAACAGTTGTCTCTATATGTTGCCAACTTGTACTTCCCAAGCGCTTAGTACAGTGCTCTGCACACAGTAAGCGCTCAATAAATATGATTGATTGATTGATTGATTGACATTCCCTGCCCACAATGAGATCACAGTTTGGGGCTGGGGGGGCGGGGACGCGGAGAAGGACATCAATACAAATAAATATAATTACAGATATGTACATAAGTGCTGTGCAGCTGGTGAGGTGGGAAGCGCAACGGGAGCAAGTCAGGGCAATGCAGAAGGGAGTGGGAGATGAGGAAAAGTGGGGTTTGGTCTGGGAAGGCCTCTTGGAGGAGATGGGCCTTCAATAATAATCATAATGTTGGTATTTGTTAAGCGCTTACTATGTGCCAAGCACTGTTCTAAGTGCTGGGGTAGATACAAGATAATCAGGATGTCCCATGTGGGGCTCACAGTCTTCATCCCCATTTTCCAGACGAGGGAACCGAGGCCCAGAGAAGTGAAGTGACTTGCCCAAGGTCACCCAGCTGACACGTGGCGGAGCCGGGATTTGAACCCACGACCTCTGACTCCAAAGCCCGGGCTCTTTCCACTGAGCCACGCTGCTTCCCAAGGCTGCTTCCATAAGGCTTTGAAGGTGGGGGAGAGTGGTTATCTGTCGGATTTGAGGACGGAGGGAGGGAGGGAGGGAGGGAGGAGTCTTCTAGACTGTGAGCCCACTGTTGGGTAGGGACCGTCTCTATATGTTGCCAACTTGGACTTCTCAAGCGCTTAGTACAGTGCTCTGCATGCAGTAAGCGCTCAATAAATACGATTGACTGATTGGAGGGCGTTCCAGGCCAGAAGCAGGACATGGGTGGTCCAGGGGTCGGTGGCGAGACAGACCGGACGGAGGCACAGTGAGCAGGTTAGCATCAACTTGTCCTTCCCAAGCGCTTAGTACAGTGCTCTGCACACAGTAAGCGCTCAATAAATATGACTGAATGAGTGAGTGAATCAGAGGAGCAGAGTGTGCGGGCTGGGTTGTAGAAGAAAAGTCAGGTGAGTAGAATCAATCAATCAATCAATCGTATTTATTGAGCGCTTACTGTGTGCAGAGCACTGTACTAAGCGCTTGGGAAGTACAAGATGGCAACATATAGAGACGGTCCCTACCCAACAGTGGGCTCACAGTCTAAAAGGGGGAGACAGAGAAGAAAACCAAACATACTAACAAAATAAAATAAATAGAATAGATATGTACAAGTAAAATAAAAAATAAGAGTAATATGTACAGGCACATATACATATATATATGTATAGAAGTGGGTAAGGTGATGGACTGCTTTAAAGCCAATGGTGAGTCTTTGATACGGAAGTGGATAGGCAACCACTGGCCTATCCACAGTGCCCTGCACACAGTAAGCGCTCAATAAATATGATTGAATGAATGAAAGAGATCAAGGTTTGGGCCCTGCACTTCTGTGATGGACAGGAGTTTGGGAATTTATAAACCATCCCGGGGTCGGGAGTGTGTGGAGGGAGATAATAATGATGGCATTTATTAAGCGCTTACTCTGTGCAAAGCACTGTTCTAAGCCCTGGGGAGGTTACGAGGTGCTCACCTCCTCCAGGAGGCCTTCCCAGACTGAGCCCCTTCCTTCCTCTCCCCCTCGTCCCCCTCTCCATCCCCCTCATCTTACCTCCTTCCCTTCCCCCCAGCACCTGTATATATGTATATATGTTTGTACATATTTATCTATTTATTTATTTTACTTGTACATATCTATTGTATTTATTTTATTTTGTTAGTATGTTTGGTTTGGTTCTCTGTCTCCCCCTTTTAGACTGTGAGCCCACTGTTGGGTAGGGACTGTCTCTATATGTTGCCAACTTGTACTTCCCAAGCGCTTAGTCCAGTGCTCTGCACACAGTAAGCGCTCAATAAATACGATTGATTGATCGATCCCTCCTGCAGGACCAGGAACTAAACCACAGTCCGTTTCCCCCTCTAGTCTGTAAGCTGTAACGTGTCTACCAAGTCTGCTGTATTGTAATATAATAATGACATTTGTTAAGCGCTTACTATGTGCAAAGCACTAGCGCTTGCAACACTGCTCTGCATAAAGTGAGCGCTCAGTAAGTGCAACTGATTGATTGTCAGTTTGAGCAGGGTCACTGTTAAGTAGCAGGTCTCTGTAAGCACCACAGCCCAGAAGAGTTCAGAAAGTTGTGGTTTATTTAGTAGACTACACTCTTTCCTATGAAGCTGGGCCCCAGATGGGAATTTTTGAGCAATTACTGTGTGTCGAACACTGTACTACTACTAATAATAATGATGGCATTTATTAAGCGCTTACTATGTGCAAAGCACTGTTCTAAGCGCTGGGGAGGTTACAAGGCGATCAGGTTGTCCCACCGGGGGCTCACAGTCTTCATCCCCATTTTTACAGATGAGGGAACTGAGGCCCAGAGAAGTGAAGTGACTTGCCCAAAGTCACCCAGCTGACAATTGGCAGAGCCGGGATTTGAACCCATGACCTCTGACTCCAAAGCCCGGGCTTTTTCCATTGAGCCACACTGCTTCTCTATTCTCGGTAGATAGAAGGATGCGGGGCTGGGACCGGGGCAGCGCTGAAAGACTCACCTGGCACCAGGATGGGGCTGCAGGCGCCTACGGAAGGCAGAGGAATGGTGTGTGTCTCCCTTCCCTCTCCTCCACCCCTTGGCTCTTCCTGCTCCCCATGCCTCTGGGTCCCAGGGTCTGAGGGGAGGAGTGGGGGTTAACTGGGAGAGGCCTCAGCATCTTTGCCCATCCCTGCCCGCCTTGCCCCCACTCCTGCCGAGGGTCAAGTGGTCCAGGTATCCCCCCCACCTTGACTTTCGGCTCACCCGATGCCCAGCCCAGTGCCCACAGGCGGGACCGGTGGATTCTGGACCAGAGCAGAAACTCCTCACCCTGGGCTTCCAGGCTGTCCATCCCCTCGCCCCCTCCTACCTCACCTCCCTTCTGTCCTTCTCCAGCCCAGCCCGCACCCTCCGCTCCTCCACCGCTGATCTCCTCACTGTACCTCGCTCTCGCCTGTCCCGCCATCGACCCCCGGCCCACGTCATCCCCCGGGCCTGGAATGCCCTCCCTCTGCCCATCCGCCAAGCTAGCTCTCTTCCTCCCTTCAAGACCCTGCTGAGAGCTCACCTCCTCCAGGAGGCCTTCCCAGACTGAGCCCCTTCCTTCCTCTCCCCCTCTCCATCCCCCCTTCTTACCTCCTTCCCTTCCCCACAGCACCTGTATATATGTAGATATGTTTGTACATATTTATTACTCTATTTATTTATTTACTTTACTTGTACATATCTATTCTATTTATTTTATTCGGTTAGTATGTTTGGTTTTGTTGTCTGTCTCCCCCTTCTAGACTGTGAGCCCACTGTTGGGTAGGGACCGTCTCTATATGTTGCCAATTTGTACTTCCCAAGCGCTTAGTCCAGTGCTCTGCACACAGTAAGCGCTCAATAAATACGATTGATGATGATGATGACGGGGTCTTAATGCTGGGAGGGCCTCAGCCTGGCTCCTCCTGAACCTGAATGGACGGAGGCACGGTGCAGGGAGACAGCCCTCTCCGGCTTCCACGGGGGCGAGTATGGCATTGGGTCTCCATGGGGGCCGGGCCTCCCTGCCGAACTCAGGACGCTCATCACCCCAAGAGCACCGACTGACAGCTGTGCCCGTCCCCCGGGGCCCCCAGTGGGCTCAGCATCCACCGGAGGAGGGAGGGTGTGAAATGTCGCTAGACTTTCTGGGCCAGGACAGTCGGGCAGGCTCCTTGAATCAATCAATCAATCAATCAATCAATCGTATTTATTGAGCACTTACTGTGGGCAGAGCACTGGACTAAGCGCTTGGGAAGTACAAGTTGGCAACATATAGCCAACAGTGGGCTCACAGTCTAAAAGGGGGAGACAGAGAACAAAACCAAACATACTACCAAAATAAAATTAATAGAATAGATATGTACAAGTAAAATAAATGGAGTAATACATATGTACAAACATATATACATATATCCAGGTGCTGTGGGGAAGGGAAGGAGGTAAGATGACCAGACTCAAGAGCTACGGGCCTTGAAATGGATGGTCTTAACTGGGATTCCCAATAAATAATATACTAATAAGGCTAATAGTCATGCAACTATTGTCTCAAGTCAGGGATTGTTAGGATTTGATCGGGACTGACTGTTCAAGAAGAACCAAAGCCTAATAATAATAACAATGATAGCATTTATTAAGCTCTTACTATGTGCAAAGCACTGTTCTAAGCGCTGAGGAGGTTACAGGGTGATGAGGTTGTCCCACGGGGGGCTCACAGTCTTAATCCCCATTTGACAGATGAGGGAACTGAGGCCCAGAGAAGTTAAGCGACTTGCCCGAAGTCACACAGCTGACAAGTGGCGGAGCCGGGATTTGAAGCCATGACCTCTGACTCCAAAGCCCGGGCTCTTTCCACTGAGCCACGCTGCCTCTCAGCAGAATCAGCAGGCTGGATGGGGAAGGGGCTGACATTTTCTGATACCGTTTCAAACCAACAAATAAAATCTTTCAATATCATGCATGTACGCGCCTTGATATTCCCACAGTCACGATGTCAACTCTGATGAAACCTGGAACCAACACAGCTCTCCAGGGAGTTCAGCTTGTCTGCGGGTTTAACTTCTCTATACGGCATGAATACGGAGAAATAAACATTCAACTCATTTAATCTGGAGCTCGGCACGGTGGAACGTGTATTCAAAGTCTCAGCTTTGGGTCAAAAAGTTGCAAATTGGTGCACATCAACCCCTTTCCTTTCGGAAAGCAGCTAAAGCTCTGAAGGTGTCCCAGAGTGATCTAGTGACTGAACTGGGGAAGGTGAGCACCAGAGTCCCTTTCTAAATCTCGAATGAACTAGTTCTGAAATCATATGACTTATTATATTATATATATCATATATATTATATGAAATATATCCTATTTCCAACCTCTAAGTCTCAAGGAGTCTCTGTCTCTCTGAAAAATCACTGGAGAGGCGATAATCCCAATCCTTGCCCTCTCTCTCTCTCTCCTGATGAGATCGTGGACTGTGGAATCAGTCTCTCAAGCCTATAAAATGCTTTGAGATGCGAAAAATACTATTCTTTGTGAGAGAGTCTAGAAACAAGAACTGTGTATGAATATTAAAAAGTCCCATTTTGGTAAGAGGCAAGAGCTTGGCTTAGGCCTTTGCTCCTAAATTACTTCTTTGCCCAAGTTTGTGGTCAGTCTACTTGTTTCCTCATACCCCCAAACTGGAACCAAACTGGAGCCCCTTCCTTCCTCTCCCCCTCGTCCCCCTCTCCATCCCCATCTTACCTCCTTCCCTTCCCCACAGCACCTGTGTATATGTTTGTACAGATTTATTACTCTATTTATTTTACTTGTACATATCTATTCTATTTATTTTATTTTGTTAGTATGTTTGGTTTTGTCTCCCCCTTTTAGACTGTGAGCCCACTGTTGGGTAGGGACTGTCTCTAGATGTTGCCAATTTGTACTTCCCAAGCGCTTAGTCCAGTGCTCTGCACATAGTAAGTACTCAATAAAGACGATTGATGATGATGATTTATATATATATATATATATATATATATATATATACAGGGTAGTTTGCTATTCATTCATTCATTCAATTGTACTGAGCGCTTACTATGTGCAGAGCACTGTACTAAGCACCTGGGAGAGTACCATACAGCAATAAACAGACACATTCCCAGCCCACAGTGAGCTTACAGTCTAGTAATGTGTTTCGAACTGAGTAGAGTGGAACAGACGTGTCAGACCCTGGGAGATTAGTTCAAGGAGTCTTTAAATAAACTGCCTTGTAAAATATTAACGTTTTGTACCTTCTAATAATAATAATAATGTTGGTATTTGTTAAGCGCTTACTATGTGCAAAGCACTGTTCTAAGCGCTGGGGTAGGGACATGGTAATCAGGTTGTCCCACGAGGGGCTCACAGTCTTCATCCCCATTTTACAGATGAGGGAACTGAGGCCCAGAGAAGTGAAGTGACTTGCCCAACGTCACACAGCTGACAAGTGGCAGAGCCAGGATTTGAATCCACGACCCTCTGACTCCAAATCCCGTGCTCTTTCCACTGAGCCACCCTGCTAGCCTGTGAGCCCACTGTTGGGTAGGGACCGTCTCTATATGTTGCCAACTTGGACTTTCCAAGCGCTTAGTACAGTGCTCTGCACACAGTAAGCGCTCAATAAATACGATTGATTGATTGATTGAATGAATGAATTTAGAAATTTAATAGGAAGGGTATAAAGAGGGAATTGTCCTAGGGGTTTTCCCTCAAAATAAACTTGGCAGGTGGTGCACTTTACTGTAATAATAATAGTGGCATTTATTAAGCGCTTACTATGTGCAAAGCACTGTTCTAAGCGCTGGGGAGGTTACAAGGTGATCAGGTTGTCCCATGGCGGGGCTCACAGTCTTCATCCCCATTTGACAGACGAGGTCACTGAGGCCTAGAGAAGTGAAGTGACTTAATAATAATGACATTTATTAAGCGCTTACCTGCCCGCAGTAAGCGCTCAATAAATACGGTTGATTGATTGCTGAATAACTGTTCAGCCAGCGGCTAGCCTCCCTGGATCAGCGGGGCCGTACTTGGGACACTGACTTTCATTTCTCTTCAGATAAACTGGGGCTAGCTACACGGTGGTTTCTGTACCCTAGAAGGCAGGAGAGCCATTTCGACCAACTTAAATCCGGAGCTATTACATACTTGCATCTCAGGATAAATTATTAGATGAGGCTAGATCAGGATAAATTAGATGAGCAAGAATTTGAGGAAAAAAACCATCCACAGGAGTGTTGATGAGTGAAGAAGATACGCTCACCCCAACAGCTCTCTTCGAACTAGCTGGCTGGCAGGCTGACTGTGGGTGGGGGGAATTGGAGTGGGAGGATAGTGGAGAGGAACTGAAGCAAAGCTGTCCAAAATGTTCCAATTTTAAAAATTAAGGACTTTTTACGACCTGCTAACCTCATTCCACCACGCGATCTGCCAATTAATCAGTCGTACGGAGCACTTGCCGCTGTACTAGAAGAGAAGCAGCGTGGCTCAGTGGAAAGAGCCCGGGCTTTGGAGTCAGAGGTCAGGGGTTCGAATCCCGGATTCCGCCACACGTCTGCTGTGTGACCTTGGGCAAGTCACTTAACTTCTCTGAGCCTCGGTTACCTCATCTGTAAAATGGGGATTAAGACTGTGAGCCTCACATGAGACAACCTGATCACTTTGTATCCCCCCCAAGCGCTTAGAACAGTGCTTTGCACATAGCGCTTAAGTATGTTTAGTTTTGTTCTCTGTCTCCCCCTTTTAGACTGTGAGCCCACTGTTGGGTAGGGACTGTCTCTATATGTTGCCGACTTGTACTTCCCAAGTGCTTAGTACAGTGCTCTGCACACAGTAAGCGCTCCATAAATATGATTGATGATGATGAAGTCACTTCACTTCTCTAGGCCTCAGTTCTCTCATCTGTCAAATGGGGATGAAGACTGTAAGCCCCCCAGTAGGACAACCTGATCACCTTGTAACCTCCCCAGCGCTTAGAACAGTGCTTTGCACATGGTAAGCACTTAATAAATGCCATTATTATTAAGTCACTTCACTTCTCTAGGCCTCAGTGACCTCATCTGTCAAATGGGGATGAAGACTGTGAGCCCCCCCGTGGGACAACCTGATCACCTTGTAAGTTGTAAGTTGTTAGTATATTTGGTTTTGTTCTCTGTCTCCCCCTTTTAGACTGTGAGCCCACTGTGGGGTAGGGACTGTCTCTATATGTTGCCAACTTGGACTTCCCAAGCGCTTAGTACAGTGCTCTGCACACAGTAAGCGCTCAATAAATACAATTGATTCCCCAGGGCTTAGAACAGTGCTTTGCACATGGTAAGTGCTTAAAAAATGCCATTATTATTATTAAGTCACTTCACTTCTCTAGACCTCAGTTCTCTCATCTGTCAAATGGGGATGAAGACTATGAGCCCTGCCATGGGACAACCTGATCACCTTGTAACCTCCCCAGCACTTAGAACAGTGCTTTGCCCATGGTAAGCGCTTAATAAATGCCATTATTATTAAGTCACTTCACTTCTCTCGGCCTCAGTGACCTCATCTGTCAAATGGGGATGAAGACTGTGAGCCCCCCCGTGGGACACCCTGATAATAATAATAATAATAATAATAATAATGATGGCATTTATTAAATGCTTACTATGTGCAAAGCACTGTTCTAAGCGCTGGGGAGGTTACAAGGTGATCAGGTTGTCCCACGGGGGGCTCAAAGTCTTCACCCCCATTTTACAGATGAGGTAACTGAGGCACAGAGAAGTTAATAATGATAATAATAATAATGATGATGGCATTTGTTAAGTGCTTACTATGATCTGCACATAGTAAGTGCTTAATAAATGCCATTATCATTAAGTCACTTCACTTCTCTCGGCCTCAGTGACCTCATCTGTCAAATGGGGATGAAGACGGTGAGCCCCCCCCGTGGGACAACCTGATAATAATAACAATGATAGCATTTATTAAACGCTTACTATGTGCAAAGCACTGTTCTAAGCGCTGGGGAGGTTACAAGGTGATCAGGTTGTCCCACGAGGGGCTCACAGTCTTCATCCCCATTTTCCAGATGAGGTAACTGAGGCACAGAAGTTAATAATGATAATAATAATAATGATGGCATTTGTTAAGTGCTTACTATGATCACCTTGTAACCTCCCCAGCGCTTAGAACAGTGCTTTGCACATAGTAAGCACTTAATAAATGCCATTATTATTAAGTCACTTCACTTCTCTCGGCCTCAGTGACCTCATCTGTCAAATGGGGATGAAGATGGTGAGCCCCCCCCATGGGACAACCTAATTATAATAATAATGGCATTTATTAAGCACTTACTATGTGCAAAGCACTGTTCTAAGCGCTGGGGAGGTTACAAGGTGATCAGGTTGTCCCTCGGGGGACTCACAGTCTTCATCCCCATTTTACAGATGAGGGAATTTAGGCACAGATAAGTTAATAATGATGATAATAATAATAATAATAATGATGGTATTTGTTAAGTGCTTACTATGATCACCTTGTAACCACCCCAGCGCTTAGAACAGTGCTTTGCACATAGTAAGCGCTTAATAAATGCCATTATTATTAAGTCACTTCACTTCTCTTGGCCTCAGTGACCTCATCTGTCAAATGGGGATGAAGATGGTGAGCCCCCTGTGGGACAACCTGATAATAATAATGGCATTTATGAAGCGTTTACTATGCGCCAAGCACTGTTCTAAGCGCTGGGGAGGTTACAAGGTGATCAGGTTGTCCCTCGGGGGGCTCACAGTCTTCATCCCCATTTTACAGATGAGGTAACTGAGGCACAGAAGTTAATCATGATAATAATAATAATGATGGCATTTGTTAAGCGCTTACTATGATCACCTTGCAACCTCCCCAGCGCTTAGAACAGCGCTTTGCACATAGTAAGCGCTTAATAAATGCCATTATTATTAAGTCACTTCACTTCTCCCGGCCTCAGTGACCTCATCTGTCAAATGGGGATGAAGATGGTTAGCACCCTGTGGGACAACCTGATAATAATAATGGCATTCATTAAATGCTTACTATGTGCAAAGCACTGTTCTAAGCGCTGGTGAGGTTACAAGGTGATCAGGTTGTCCCTCGGGGGGGGGGGCTCACAGTCTTCATCCCCATTTTCCAGATGAGGTAACTGAGGCACAGAAGTTAATAATGATAATAATAATAATGATGGCATTTGTTAAGCGCTTACTATGATCACCTTGTAACCTCCCCAGCGCTTAGAACAGCGCTTTGCACATAGTAAGCGCTTAATAAATGCCATTATTATTAAGTCACTTCACTTCTCCCGGCCTCAGTGACCTCATCTGTCAAATGGGGATGAAGATGGTTAGCACCCTGTGGGACAACCTGATAATAATAATAATGATAGCATTTATTAAATGCTTACTATGTGCAAAGCACTGTTCTAAGCACTTGGGAGGTTACAAGGTGATCAGGTTGTCCCATGAGGGGCTCACAGTCTTAATCCCCATTTTCCAGATGAGGTAACTGAGGCACAGAAGTTAATCATGATGATAATAATAATAATGATGGCATTTGTTAAGCGCTTACTATGATCACCTTGTAACCTCCCCAGCGCTTAGAACAGTGCTTTGCACATAGTAAGCGCTTAACAAATGCCATCATTATTATTTTTAGACTGTGAGCCCACTGTTGGGTAGGGACCGTCTGTATATGTTGCCAACTTGGACTTCCCAAGCGCTTAGTACAGCGCTCTGCACACAGTAAGCGCTCAATCAATACGATTGATTGATTATTAAAAAGCTAGTCAGGGTTGCGGGCCTAACCAAGATGGCGCCGTCAGCCTCCCTGAGGGGGCCGGAAGAGAAGGCCTTCCACTTCCGGTTGCCGCGAGCCCGCCCCCCCCCGCCCCGCGCCGTTTCTATGGAAACGGCCTCCCCCGCCGCCGAGATCTCGCGATACTCGGGCGGCCGGAAGTGACGTCCGGCGGGAGCTGGCGCGGCCGTGCGGTCGGTCACCGTCGCCTCCCGCCTTTCCCGCTGGAGGAGCCGCCGCCGCCGCCGGGGAGGCCATGGCTTCCGCCCTGGAGCAGTTCGTCAACAGCGTCCGGCAGCTCTCCGCTCAAGGTGAGGGACGACAACACCGCCACCGCCGCCCCTCGGGCGCATGGCCGGTCGGGGCCCGCCTCAGCGGGGAGAGGGAGGCCCCGGCCTGAGGGGACGGGGACAGGGAGGAGCGGGCCCGCCTCACGCCGCCTCACCTCGCCTCAGGGCCGCTTGACAGTTGGCGCGGCCGCGTCTTCCGCTCTGCCGGCGCCCCGCGCTCCCATTGGCCGAGGCCTCCCCACGCCCCGCGCTGATTGGCCGGTCCCTCTGTCCATCACTCCGCCCCCCCCCCCCCCCCAGTTCATTCCCTCATGATGGCATTTAACATCAGCATCATCATCCGTCGTATTGATTGAGCGCTTACTATGTGCAGAGCACTGTGCTAAGCGCTTGGGAAGTCCAAATTGGCAACATCTAGAGACGATCAATCAATCAATCGTATGTATTGAGCGCTTACTATGCGCAGAGCACTGTACTAAGCGCTTGGGAAGTACAAGTTGGCATCACATAGAGACGGTCCCTACCCCACAGTGGGCTCACAGTCTAAAAAGGGGGAGCCAGAGAACAGAACCAAACATACCAACAAAATAAAATAAGTAGGACAGAAATGTACAAGTAAAATAAATAAATAGAGTAATAAATATGTACAACCATATATGCATATATACAGGTGCTGTGGGGAAGGTCAGCATCAGCATCATCATCCATCGTATTGATTGAGCGCTTACTATGTGCCGAGCACTGTGCTAAGCGCTTGGGAAGTACAGGTTGGCAACATCTAGAGACGGTCAATCAATCAATCAGTCGTATTTATTGAGCGCTTACTGTGTGCAGAGCACTGTACTAAGCGCTTGGGAAGTACAAGTTGGCAACATATAGAGACGGTCCCTACCCCACAGTGGGCTCACAGTCTGAAAAGGGGGAGACAGAGAACAGAACCAAACATACCAACAAAATAAAATAAGTAGGATAGAAATGTACAAGTAAAATAAATAAATAGAGTAATAAATATGTACAACCATATATACATATATACAGGTGCTGTGGGGAAGGTCAACATCAGCATCATCATCCATCGTATTGATTGAGCGCTTACTATGTGCCGAGCACTGTGCTAAGCGCTTGGGAAGTACAGGTTGGCAACATCTAGAGACGGTCAATCAATCAATCAGTCGTATTTATTGAGCGCTTACTGTGTGCAGAGCACTGTACTAAGCGCTTGGGAAGTACAAGTTGGCAACATATAGAGACGGTCCCTACCCCACAGTGGGCTCACAGTCTGAAAAGGGGGAGACAGAGAACAGAACCAAACATACCAACAAAATAAAATAAGTAGGATAGAAATGTACAAGTAAAATAAATAAATAGAGTAATAAATATGTACAACCATATATACATATATACAGGTGCTGTGGGGAAGGTCAACATCAGCATCATCATCCATCGTATTGATTGAGCGCTTACTATGTGCCGAGCACTGTGCTAAGCGCTTGGGAAGTACAGGTTGGCAACATCTAGAGACGGTCAATCAATCAATCAGTCGTATTTATTGAGCGCTTACTGTGTGCAGAGCACTGTACTAAGCGCTTGGGAAGTACAAGTTGGCAACATATAGAGACGGTCCCTACCCCACAGTGGGCTCACAGTCTGAAAAGGGGGAGACAGAGAACAGAACCAAACATACCAACAAAATAAAATAAGTAGGATAGAAATGTACAAGTAAAATAAATAAATAGAGTAATAAATATGTACAACCATATAGACATATATACAGGTGCTGTGGGGAAGGTCAACATCAGCATCATCATCCATCGTATTGATTGAGCGCTTACTATGTGCCGAGCACTGTGCTAAGCGCTTGGGAAGTACAAATTGGCAACATCTAGAGACGGTCAATCAATCAATCAGTCGTATTTATTGAGCGCTTACTGTGTGCAGAGCACTGTGCTAAGCGCTTGGGAAGTACAAATTGGCAACATCTGGAGACGGTCAATCAATCAATCAATCAATCGTATGTATTGAGCGCTTACTATGCGCAGAGCACTGTACTAAGCGCTTGGGAAGTACAAGTTGGCATCACATAGAGACGGTCCCTACCCCACAGTGGGCTCACAGTCTAAAAAGGGGGAGACAGAGAACAGAACCAAACATACCAACAAAATAAAATAAGTAGGACAGAAATGTACAAGTAAAATAAATAAATAGAGTAATAAATATGTACAACCATATAGACATATATACAGGTGCTGTGGGGAAGGTCAACATCAGCATCATCATCCATCGTATTGATTGAGCGCTTACTATGTGCAGAGCACTGTGCTAAGCGCTTGGGAAGTACAAATTGGCAACATCTAGAGACGGTCAATCAATCAATCAATCAATCGTATGTATTGAGCGCTTACTATGCGCAGAGCACTGTACTAAGCGCTTGGGAAGTACAAGTTGGCATCACATAGAGACGGTCCCTACCCCACAGTGGGCTCACAGTCTAAAAAGGGGGAGACAGAGAACAGAACCAAACATACCAACAAAATAAAATAAGTAGGATAGAAATGTACAAGTAAAATAAATAAATAGAGTAATAAATATGTACAACCATATATACATATATACAGGTGCTGTGGGGAAGGTCAACATCAGCATCATCATCCATCGTATTGATTGAGCGCTTACTATGTGCCGAGCACTGTGCTAAGCGCTTGGGAAGTACAGGTTGGCAACATCTAGAGACGGTCAATCAATCAATCAGTCGTATTTATTGAGCGCTTACTGTGTGCAGAGCACTGTACTAAGCGCTTGGGAAGTACAAGTTGGCAACATATAGAGACGGTCCCTACCCCACAGTGGGCTCACAGTCTGAAAAGGGGGAGACAGAGAACAGAACCAAACATACCAACAAAATAAAATAAGTAGGATAGAAATGTACAAGTAAAATAAATAAATAGAGTAATAAATATGTACAACCATATATACATATATACAGGTGCTGTGGGGAAGGTCAGCATCAGCATCATCATCCATCGTATTGATTGAGCGCTTACTATGTGCCGAGCACTGTGCTAAGCGCTTGGGAAGTACAGGTTGGCAACATCTGGAGACGGTCAATCAATCAATCGATCATATTTGTTGAGCGCTTACTATGTGCAGAGCACTGTACTAAGCGCTTGGGAAGTACAAATTGGCAACACATAGAGACAGTCCCTACCCAACAGTGGGCTCACAGTCTAAAAGGGGGAGACAGAGAACAGAACCAAACATACCAACAAAATAAAATAAGTAGGATAGAAATGTACAAGTAAAATAAATAAATAAATAAATAAACAGAGTAATAAATATGTACAACCATATAGACATATATACAGGTGCTGTGGGGAAGGTCCCTACCCAACAGCGGGCTCACAGTCTAAAACCGTAATTTAGCATTAACAGTAACATTTAACAGTAATAATGATGAGGCTGTTTGTGCATTCATTCATTCCCTCCTCATCATCCTAATGCTTGTTCGTTCATTCATTCCGTAATTAGAATAATGACGATGGCATTTAATAATGATGATGGCATTTAGACTGTGAGCCCGCTGTTGGGTAGGGACCGTCTCTAGATGTTGCCAATTTGTACTTCCCAAGTGCTCAGTACAGTGCTCTGCACACAGTAAGCGCTCAATAAGTACGATTGATGATGATGATGGTGATGGTGTTTGTTCATTCATTCATTCCGTAATTAGAATAATAACGATGGCATTTAATAATGATGATGGCATTTAGACTGTGAGCCCACAGTTGGGTAGGGAACGTCTCTGTATGTTGCCAATTTGTACTTCCCAAGCGCTTAGTAAAGTGCTCTGCACATAGTAAGTGCTCAATAAATATGATTGATGATGATGATGATGGTGTTCATTCATTCCATAATAATAATGATTGCATTTAACAATAATAATGGTGATGGCATTTGTTCATTCATTCCATCATAATGATAATGGTGATGGTGCTTGTTCATTCATTCATTCCGTAATTAGAATAATGACGATGGCATTTAATAATGATGATGGCATTTAGACTGTGAGCCCACTGGTGGGTAGGGACTGTCTCTATGTATTGACAATTTGTACTTCCTAAGCACTTAGTACAGTGCTCTGCACACAGTGCTAAGTAAGCGCTTAGTACTGTACACAGTAAGCGCTCAATAAATACGATAAATACGATTGATGATGATGATGATGATTTTGTTCATTCATTCCGTAATAATAATGATGGCATTTAACAATAATAATGGTGATGGCATTTGTTCATTCATTCATTCCATCATAATGATAATGGTGATGGTGTTTGTCCATTCATTCATTCTGTAATTAGAATGATAATGATGGCATTTAATAATGATGATGGCATTTAGACCGTGAGCCCGCTGTTGGGTAGGGACCATCTCTATATGTTGCCAATTTGCACTTCCCAAGCGCTTAGTACAGTGCTCTGCACACAGTAAGCGCTCAATAAATACGATTGATGATGATGGTGATGATGATGGTGTTCATTTATTCCGTAATAATAATGATGGCGTTTAACAATAATAATGTTGATGGCATTTGTTCATTCATTCATTCCATCATAGTAATAATGCTTATGGTGTTTGTTCATTCATTCCGTAATTAGAATGATAACGGTGGCATTTAATGGTGATGGCATTTGTTCATTCATTCATTCCATCATAATGATAATGGTGATGGTGTTTGTTCACTCATTCATTCCATAATTAGAATGATAACGGTGGCATTTAATAATAATAATGATGATGGTGTTCATTCCATGATAATAATGATGGCATTTAACAATAATAATGGTGATGGCATTTAACAATAATAATGGTGATGGCATTTGTTCATTCCATCATAATAATAATGGTGGTGGTGTTTGTTCATTCATTCATTCCGTAATTAGAATAATAACGATGGCATTTAATAATAATGATGATGGTGTTCATTCCATAATAATTATGATGGTATTTAACAGTAATAATGGTGATGGCATTTGTTCATTCCATCATAATAATAATGGTGATGGTATTTGTTCACTCATTCGTTCTGTAATTAGAATAATAATGATGGCATTTAATAATAATAATAATAATGATGATGGTGTTCATTCCATAATAATGATGATGGCATTTAACAATAATGTGATGGCATTTGCTCATTCATTCATTCCATCATAATGATAATGGTGATGGTGTTTGTTCACTCATTCATTCCATAATTAGAATGATAACGGTGGCATTTAATAATAATAATGATGATGGTGTTCATTCCATGATAATAATGATGGCATTTAACAATAATAATGGTGATGGCATTTAACAATAATAATGGTGATGGCATTTGTTCATTCCATCATAATAATAATGGTGGTGGTGTTTGTTCATTCATTCATTCCGTAATTAGAGTAATAACGATGGCATTTAATAATAATGATGATGATGGTGTTCATTCCGTAACAATAATGATGGCATTTAACAATAGTAATGGTGATGGCATTTGTTCATTCCATCGTAATAATAATGGTGATGGTGTTTGTTCACTCATTCATTCCGTAATTAGAATAATAATGATGGCATTTAATAATAATAATGATGATGGTGTTCATTCCATAATAATAATGATGGCATTTAACAATAATAATGGTGATGGCATTTGTTCATTCCATCATAATAATAATGGTGATGGTATTTGTTCACTCATTCATTCTGTAATTAGAATAATAACGATGGCATTTAATAATAATAATGATGATGGTGGTCATTCTGTAATAATAATGATGGCATTTAACAATAATAATGGTGATGGCATTTGTTCATTCCATCATAATAGTAATGGTGATGGTGTTTGTTCATTCATTCATTCCGTAATTAGAATAGTAATGATGGCATTTAATAATAATAATAATAATGATGATGGTGTTCATTCCATAATAATGATGATGGCATTTAACAATAATGTGATGGCATTTGCTCATTCATTCATTCCATCATAATAATAATGGTGACGGTGTTTGTTCACTCATTCATTCCGTAATTAGAATAATAATGATGGCATTTAATAATGATAATGATGATGGTGTTCATTCCATAATAATAATGATGGTATTTAACAATAGTAATGGTGATGGCATTTGTTCATTCATTCATTCCATAATAATAATGGCATTTAATAATAATAATGATGGTACTCATTCCATCATAATAATAATGATGGCATTTAACAATAATAATGATGGTATTTGTTCATTCATTCATTCCATAATAATAATAATAATAATAATGGCTTTTAATAATAATGATGATGGTGTTCATTCATTCCGTAATAATAATAATGATGATGGCATTTAATAATGATGGTGTTCATTCATTCCGTAATAATAATAGTGATGGCATTTAATAGTAATAATGATGGTGCTGTTTGTTCATTCATTCATTCCATAATAACAATAATGATGATGGTATTTGTTCATTTATTCATTCCATAATTAGAATAATAATGATGGCATTTAATGATAATAATGATGATGGGGTTCATTCATTGCATAATAATAATAATGATGGCATTTAACAATAATAATGATAGTGCTTGTTCATTCATTCATTCCATAATAATAATAATAATAATAATAATAATGATGGCTTTTAATAATAACGATGATGGTGTTCATTCATTACATAATAGTAATAGCGATGGCATTTAATAATGGTAATGATGATGTGAGTTGTTCATTCATTCCGTAATAATAATAATGATGTCATTTAATAGTAATAATGATGATGGTGTTTGTTCATTCATTCCATAATAATAATAATGATGATGGCATTTGTTCATTCATTCGTTCCATAATAATAATAATGATGGCATTTAATGATAATAATGATGATGGTGTTCATTCATTCCTTAATAATAATAATGATGGTATTTAACAATAATAATGATATTTGTTCATCCATTCCATAATAATAATAATTATGGCTTTTAATAATAATGATGATGGTGTTCATTCCATAATAATAATAATGATGGCATTTAATAATGATAATGATGTGGGGTTTGTTCATTCATTCCATAATAATAATAACGATGGCATTTAATACTAATAATGATGATGGGGTTTGTTCATTCATTCATTCCGTAATAATAATAATGATGGCATTTAATAATAATAATTGATGTTGGTGTTCATTCATTCATTCCATAATAATAATATTGATGGCATTTAATAATAATAATAATGATGATGGTATTTGTTCATTCATTCCATAATAGTAATGAGGGCATTTAGTAATGATAATAATAATAATGGCATTTATTAAGCGCTTACTATGTGCAAAGCACTGTTCTAAGCGCTGGAGAGGTGACAGCGGGATCAAGGTTGTCCCACGGTGGACTCACAGTCTTCATCCCCATTTTACAGATGAGGGAACTGAGGCACAGAGAAGCTAATAATAATGATGATGGCATTTATTATGTTCGTATGTATTTATTACTCTATTTTACTTGTACATATTTATTCTATCTCTTTTATTTTGTTAATATGTTTCGTTTCGTTCTCTGTCTCCCCCTTCTAGACTGCGAGCCCGCTGTTGGGTAGGGACCGGCTCTAGATGTCGCCAGCTGGGACTTCCCAAGCGCTTACTACAGTGCTCTGCACACAGGAAGCGCGCAATAAATACGATTGGATGAATGAATGAACAGTCCCTGTCCCACATGGTCACTGGGGTAGATACAAGCCGATCACGTTGTCCCACGTGGGGCTCACAGTCTTCATCCCCATTTTATAATAATGATGGTATTTATTAAGCGCTTACTATGGGCCAAGCACTGCTCCAAGCGCTAGGGTAGCTACAAGGTCATCAGGTTCGACAACAGTCCCTGTCTCTCGTGAGCAGTGGGATAGATACAGGGTTAATCAGGTTGTCCCACCGTCTTAATCCCCATTTTACAGGCGAGGCAACTGAGGCACAGAGAAGTGACGCCACACAGCAGCCCAGTGGCCGAGCCAGGATTAGAACTCGTGACCTCTGACTCGCAAGCCCGGGCCCTTTCCATGGAGCGCTTCCGGCGTGCAGAGCACTGTACTAAGCGCTTGGAAAGGCCAATTCGGCCGCAGGCAGGGACGGTTCCTACCCAACAACGGGCTCGCAGTCCAGAAGGGGAGAGGAAACAAAACAAGACGAGCGGCGTGGTCGTTGCTGAGGACGATGTCCTCGGAGAAGCAGCGTGGCTCGGTGGAAAGAGCCTGGGCTTTGGAGTCAGAGGTCATGGGTTCGAATCCCGGCTCCACCACAAATCAGCTGTGTGACTTTGGGCAAGTCACTTCACTTCCCTGAGCCTCAGTTGCCTCCTCTCTAAAAATGGGGATTAAGACTGTGAGCCCCACATGGGACAACTTGATCACATTGTATCCCCCCCAGCACTTAGAACAGTGCTTTGCACATAGTAAGCGCTTAACAAATGCCATTATTATTATTATTATTATTATTATTATGTCGATGCCGGGCGCCCAGCTTTGCCCCCCACTGCTGCTGCTGATCACAGCCCCCGGCCCCCGCTGCCGTAGTCGCAAGGTAGATTGAGTGGCTCCGCCACTTAGCAGCTCTGTGACTTTGGGCAAGTCACCTCTCTGTGCCTTAATCAGCATCATCAATCGTATTTGTTGAGCGCTTACTGTGTGCCTTAATGTAAAATGGAGATCAATAATAATAATAATTATGGTATTTGTTAAGCGCTTACTATGCGCCAAGCACTGTTCTAAGCACGGGGGGGGGGGGGATACAAGGTGATCAGGTTGTCCCACGTGGGGTTCACAGTCTTAATCCCCATTTTACAGATGAGGGAACTGAGGCCCAGGGAAGTGAAGTGGCTTGCCCATGGTCACACAGCAGACATAATAATAATAATAATAATGGCATTTTATTAAGCGCTTACTATGTGCAAAGCACTGTTCTAAGCGCTGGGGGAGGTTACAAGGTGATCAGGTTGTCCCACTGGGGGCTCACAGTCTTAATCCCCATTTTACAGATGAGGTCACTGAGGCCCAGAGAATTTAAGTCACACAGCTGGCAATCGGCAGAGCCCGGGATTTGAACCCACGGCCACCGCCTCCCGAGCCCGGGCTCTTTCCACTAAGCCACGCTGCTTCTCGTCATTCATTCGTTCATTCAGTCGTATCTATTGAGCGCTTACTGTGTGCAGAGCACTGTACTAAGCGCTTGGGAAGTCCAAGTTGGTAACATAGAGATGGTCCCTACCCAAACAGTGGGCTCACAGTCTAGAAGGTTTCTTGTTACCATACATTCTCCAAAAGCACAACTTCTCTCATTCATTCTCCTCCCGCAGCCCTCCCCGAAGTGTTGAAACACATGCTCAGAACAGTGCTTGGCACATAGTAAGCGCTTTACAAATACCGTCATTATTACTTAAAGAGGGCAGGAAGTAGTGAACACGTAACGCACACCATTCAAAAAAAAAATACCCCACGGGTATTGAGTAAGCGCTCAATAAATACGATTGATTGAATCCCCATTTTTGCAGAGGCGTGGAGAGGTGAAGCGACTTGCCCAAGGTCACGCGGCAGGCGAGTGGCCGGAGCCGGAGATCCGAACCCGGGTCCTCCGACTCCCAAGGCCGTGCCCTTTTCGTCAAGCCACGCAGCTTCCCTTGGGCAGGTCGCGAGCCCGGGCTTTGGAGTCAGCGGTCATGGGTTCAAATGCCGGCTCCGACACCTGTCAGCTGTGTGACTTTGGGCAAGTCACTTCACTTTTCTGGGCTTCAGTTCCCTCACCTGGAAAACGGGGATGAAGACTGGGAGCCCCCCGTGGGACAACCTCATCACCTTGTAACCTCCCCAGCGCTTAGAACAGTGCTTTGCACAGAGTAAGCGCTTAATAAATGCCATCATTATTATTATTATTATTATTATTATTAAGCATTTGATTGTAAACTCCCTTGAGGTCAAGGACCGTGTCTGTTATTTCTGTTGTACTCAGCTAAGTGCTTAGTACAGTGTTTGGCACACAGCAGATACTCAGTAATGTGTAACTGATTGATTGATTATTTATACCCTGCCAGTTCCCCTTTCTGTAATTTTGTTTAATGTCTGTCTGTCTGTCTCGTATGTATATATGTTTGTACGTATTTATTACTCTATTTATTTATTTTACTTGTACCTATCTATTCTATTTATTTTATTTTGTTAGTATGTTTGGTTTTGTTGTCTGTCTCCCCCTTTTAGACTGTGAGCCCACTGTTGGGTAGGGACTGTCTCTAGATGTTGCCAACTTGGACTTCCCAAGTGCTTAGTACAGTGCTCTGCACACAGTAAGCGCTCAGTAAATACGATTGATTGATTCCCCTACTCCTCCCAGCCCCACCACACTTCTGTACATGAGAAGCAGGATGGGCTAGTGGATGGAAATCCCATCAATCAACCAATCAATCGTATTTATTGAGCGCTTACTGTGTGCAGAGCACTGTACTAAGCGCTTGGGAAGTCCAAGTTGGCCACATCTCGAGGCGGTCCCTACCCAACAGCGGGCTCACAGGCTAGAAGGCTAGAAATTCAGCCGGGGAGTCAGAGGACGTGGGTTCCAATTCTGACGCTGCCACTTGCCTGCTGTGTGATCTTGGATAATCAATCAATCGTATTTATTGAGCGCTTACCGCGTGCAGAGCACTGTACTGTAAGTCACTTCGCTTCTCGGTGCCTCGGTTTCCTTGTGTGTAAAGGGGGCGTTCAGTACCTATGTTTCCTCCTGCTTAGATTTTGAGCCCCATGTGGCACAGGGACGGTGCCCAACCTGATTATTTTGCAGTTCTTGGCATATTCATTCATTCAGGCGTATTTATTGAGCGCTTCCTGTGTGCAGAGCACTGTACTAAGGGCTTGGGACGTACATGTTGGTCATTCATTCAGTCATATTTATTGGGCGCTTACTGTGTGCAGAGCACTGTACTAAGCGCTTGGGACGTACAAGTTGGTCATTCGTTCAGTCGTATTTATTGAGCGCTAACTGCAGAGCACTGTACTAAGCGCTTGGGACGTACAAGTTGGTCATTCGTTCAGTTGTATTTAGTGAGCGCTTCCTGTGTGCAGAGCACCGTACTAAGCGCTTGGGACGTACAAGTTGGTCATTCGTTCAGTTGTATTTACTGAGCGCTTCCTGTGTGCAGAGCACTGTACTAAGCGCTTGAGATGTACAAGTTGGTCATTCGTTCAGTCGTATTTATTGAGCGCTTCCTGTGTGCAGAGCACTGTACTAAGTGCTTGGGACGTACATGTTGGTCATTCATTCAGTCGTATTGAGCGATTCCTGTGTGCAGAGCACTGTACTGAGCACTTGGGATGTACGAGTTGGTCATTCGTTCAGTCATATTTATTGAGTGCTTACTGTGTGCAGAGCACTGGACTAAGCGCTTGGGGCGTACAAGTTGGTCATTCATTCAATCGTATTTATTGAGCGCTTCCTGTGTGCAGAGCACTGTACTAAGCGCTTGAGATGTACAAGTTGGTCATTCGTTCAGTTGTATTTATTGAGCGCTTACTGTGTGCAGAGCACTGTACTAAGAGCTTTGGACGTACAAGTTGGTCATTCAATCGTATTGAGCGCTTCCTGTGTGCAGAGCACTGTACTAAGCACTTGGGACGTACAAGTTGGTCATTCATTCAGTCATATTTATTGAGCGCTTACTGTGTGCAGAGCACTGTACTAAGCGCTTGGGATGTACAAGTTGGTCATTCGTTCAGTTCTATTTATTGAGCGCTTCCTGTGTGCAGAGCACTGTACTAAGCGCTTGGGATGTACAAGTTGGTCATTCATTCAGTCATATTTAGTGAGCGCTTACTGTGTGCAGAGCACTGTACTAAGCGCTTGGGCAAGTTTGCAACATATAGAGACGGTCCCTACCGAACAGCGGGCTCACAGCCTAGAAGGGGGAGACAGACAACAAAAGAAAACATGTGGACGAGTGTCAAGTCATCAGAATAAATAGAAATAAAGCTAGATGCACATCATTAACAAAATAAATAGAATGGTAAATATGGACAAGTCAAATAAGTAGAGTAATCAATCTGTACAAACATATATACAGGTTCTGTGGGGAGGGGAAGGAGGTAGGGCGGGGAGGAGGAGAGGAAAAAGGGGCTGAGTGTGGGAAGGCCTCCTGGAGGAGGTGAGCGCTCAGTAGGGCTTTGAAGGGAGGAAGAGAGCGAGCTTGGCGGATGGGCAGAGGGAGGGCACTTAAAAATCGCAGTTATTATCACACAACTTTATACTCTGCTGCTTCTGCAGAGAAGCAGCGTGGCTCAGTGGAAAAGAGCCCGGGCTTTGGAGTCAGAGGTCATGGGTTCCAATCCCGGCTCCGCCAGTTGTCAGCTGGGTGACTTCGGGCCAGTCACTTCACTTCTCTGGGCCTCAGTTCTCTCATCTGGAAAATGGGGATGAAGACTGTGAGTCCCCCGAGGGACAACCTGATTGCCTTGTAACCCCCCCTGTGCTTAGAACAGTGCTTTGCACATAGTAAGCGCTTAATAAATGCCATCATTATTATTATTACATTCTGCTACCTGTAATTTATTTTAATGCCTGCCTTCCCCACTAGATTGTTAGCTCCTATAGGATAGGAATTAGAGTAGGCGCTCAGTAAATACCATTGATTGATTGTAGTGTACTCTCCCAAGCAGGCAGTACTGCGCTGTACGCACAGTGAGCGCTCAGTAAGTACCATTGATTGATAACTCACCTTTGCATTGACTGACGGTTGGAAAGCCGCCTAACGTTTTGGACTTCTCTCTTTCCCGCTTACAGAGTAATGTTTCTTTTCTTTGCTCCCGGGGTTCAAAAGGGGAAGAAGTTAGCAATTTAAGGAGAAATTAGCTAGAAATCCAATCCAAATTAATTAAGCTTAGAAGAACATTCTTTTTTTTCCCGTGTTTCTCAGTTAAACTGTAAAGTCTGGAACTCTAAAGTCCGGTATGTGCTGATGTGGAGAACACAGAGGTTTTCCCCCCGAGGTGCAGATTATTGGGTATGGGATATTTTATCTATGTCCTGTTACTGGTAAAGTAAGATCAGTCAATCAATCAGTGGTATTTATTGAGCGCTCAGTACAGAGCACTTTACCAAGCATTTAGGGACAGTACAAAGCTCACAGTCTATGGTGGCGGGAGGAGATAATAAAGTAAATTACAGATATAATGTATAATCAGTTCCAGTCAAACGCTTCGTTGCAACCACAGTGAGCCATTACTAAGGGCAGCGTCACATAAAGTCTATTAAGGAAGATAATTGTGACTAAATCAATCAGTCAATCAATCAGTCATATTTATTGAATGCTTACTGTGTGCAGAGCACTGTACTAAGCACTTGGGAAGTACAAACTGGCAACATAAATGATTTTGAGGCTTAAATAATCAGCATAAAGGAGCCTAGTCATTGGAGCAGATTGATGGGGAATGAAGTCTTACGAATATAATCCCCTATTAGAAAATAGTGAAACTAAAATATTTTCCACTGAATTAGAAAGTTTAGGAGGCTCCAGAGACATAGAGGAAGAGAGACTCCATAAGCATTCATTGTCACTTTCAAAATAGACATAGTAGTGCCCTAGGGCCCGTTGTTGGGTAGGGACCGTCTCTATATGTTGCCAACTTGTACTTCCCAAGCGCTTAGTACAGTGCTCCGCACACAGTAAGCGCTCAATAAATACGATTGATGATGATGATGATGATTCACCAAGCCACGCTGCTTCTCAACTGGTAAAACTTCTCAACCGGTAGGCTCAACTGATGAAAGCGACGATATGAAAAAGCTAGATGCGCATCATTCATTCTTTCATTCATTCATTCAATCATATTTATTGAGCGCCTCAATAAATACAGTTGAATGAATGAATGAATGGGGATGAAGACTGTGAGCCCCCCGTGGGACAACCTGATCACCTTGTATCCCCCCCAGCGCTTTTAGAACAGAGCTTTGCACATAGTAAGCGCTTAACAAATGCCATTATCAATATGATTTTATTATTTAATACTTCCAATAGTCCAAAATGTTGGACTGGTTTCAACACTTTTTTTTTTTCCCCTCCCGAATAAGGGTAATTCTAAAGTGCGCCGCACTTCCGTCTAGTAGGCAGGCGGTTATAACCTAGCAGTCTTGATCTAGTTTCTTACAACACTTTAAGAAAATGTTGGAAATCGAAGAGCCTTTTCGTCTCTATTTATTTTTTCTTGTGGTCGGAAGCCTGCGAGCACTTGCTGTTTGCATTCCCGCTTCAGAGCTCCCTTCTTATGATCTGCTCTTTTCAGGTCGGGTGACGGGCTAATCGAACGCACTGGTATTTCATATTTTCCAGGGCAGATGACCCAGCTGTGCGAATTGATCAACAAAAGCGGGGAGCTGCTAGCGAAAAACCTGTCCCACCTGGATACCGTGCTTGGTGCTCTGGATGTTCAAGAACACTCCCTGGGGGTCCTTGCCGTTCTGTAAGTGACGCGCCATTTCTTCCGAGAGAGCCGTGATGTTAACGTTCAGCGTCGGTTAGCGTGTTTAAATGCCAGAAAACATCAAGGGCTCAAAGTCCAGGGAAAACGCACGCGCCCGGTGACGGTACTTTCCGTGCAGAATGATCTTGTTGAGGCGCAGGGGAGCGTGTCCTGGTACTTTTATTTGCCGGTTGTGTTTTCACTGGGGCGTGGAGACCGTCGAGTGGGTGGACTGTGGCTTTTAGACTGTGAGCCCACGGTTGGGTAGGGACTGTTGCCAACTTGGACTTCCCAAGCGCTTAGTACAGTTCTCTGCACGCAGTAAGCGCTCAATAAGTACGACTGATTGATTGATTGATTGGACTGGCGGTGAGGCAGCACACGGGGTGGAGGGCACAAAGATTTTTGCAGCGCAGGACCCGTCTACAGCCGTAGCAGCGGGGCCCAGGAGATAGAGCGGGGGCTTGGAAGGCAGGAGGACCGGATTCCTATCCCGGCCGGGAGACCCTGCGCAGGTCACTTCCCTTCTTTGTGCCTCAGTTCCTTCATCTGAAAAATGGGGATTAGGACTGTGAGGCCCATGTGGGACAACCCGATTGAGTACCTTGTATCTTCCCCAGCACTTGGAACGGTGCTTGGCACATTGGAAGTGCTTAACAAATGCTGGAATCACTATTATTATTATTATTATATTATATTAGCAATATAATTATTATTAATTATAATATTATTAATATTAATATTATATTAATATTATCAACAATAATTATTATTAGCTCTCCCGGTTTCCGGAACTGTGCTATATCTACAACAGCAGCGCTGCTGATGACAGGATAGCGAATGACCCTGTAACGTGGCAATAGTATTCAATCGTATTTATTCCGTCGTATTTATTGAGCGCTTACTGTGTGCAGAGCAATAATAATAATAATGATGGCATTTGTCAAGCGCTTACTATGTGCAAAGCACTGTTCTAAGCGCGGGGGGGGGGGATACAATGTGATCAAGTTGTCCCACGTGGGGCTCACAGTCTTAATCCCCATTTTTACAGACGAGGTAACTGAGGCTCAGAGAAGTTAAGTGACTTGCCCAAGGTCACACAGCAGGCTTGTGGTGGAGTCGGCATTCGAACCCGTGACCTCTGACTCCAAAGCCCGGGCTCTTTCCACTGAGCCAATAGTCGCACGTAGTCTGGGAATTCCATCACTTGAGGTGGACAGACTGTGAAGAAAATGTTAGAATCGTCAAGGGGAGGAGGAGCCGTGGATTAAAAATGTTGGTAGTGGAAGAGTCCGTGTTATCGTTACGGGCAGTTAACATTACGTAAGCGGCAGTAGTTAGAATGGAGAAGCAGCGTGGCACAGTGGAAAGAGCCCGGGCTTTGGAGTCAGAGGTCATGAGTTCAAATCCCGGTTCCGCCAATTGTCAGCGGGGTGACTTTGGGCAAGTCACTTCACTGGGCCTCAGTTACCTTATCTGGAAAATGGGGGTTAAGACTGAGCCCCCCGTGGGACGACCTGATCACCTTGTAACCTCCCCAGCGCTTACAACAGTGCTTTGCACCTAGTAAGCGCTTAATAAATGCCATTATTAAAATAGATTTAAACCTCTCTCTCTTCATCCCTCCCATGCTAGCTGTCTTAATCGGCATCTCACGTTGGCTCTCCTGTCCAGCGTTCACGCCTGCCTGGAATTCCCCTTCAGATCTGCCATCCCGTGCTTCAAAGACGTCCTCAAAGCTCGTCTCCTTGGGCCCTCCCAACTAATTTCCACCACTGTTAGTCTCGTCATTGCGACGACCCCCCCCCCCCCCCCGTAGCATTTGTATATATATCAGTGTGTATATGGCACATATTCACTTTTTCATATCGTCGCTTTCATCAGTTGAGCCTAGCGGTTGAGAAGTTTTACCAGTTGAGAAGCAGCGTGGCTTGGTGAATCATCGTCGTCAATCGTATTTATTGAGCGCTTACTGTGTGCAGAGCACTGTACTAAGCGCTTGGGAAGTCCAAGTTGGCAACATATAGAGACGGTCCCTACCCAACAGTGGGCTCACAGTCTAAAAGGGGGAGACAGAGAACAAAACCAAACATACTAACAAAATAAAATAAATAGAATAGATATGGACAAGTAAAATAAATAAATAAATGAGTAACAGATATGTACAAACATATATACATATATATGCATATATGAATGGAGCAAGGGCCTAATCCCGGCTCCACCACTTGGCTACCGTGTGACCTTGGGCAAGTCACTTAATAATAATAATAATAATGGCATTTGTTAAGCGCTTACTATGTGCAAAGTTCTGTTCTAAGCGCTGTGAGCGCTTAGTACAGTGCTCTGCACATAGTAAGCGCTCAATAAATATGATTGATGATGATGATGGGGGGATACAAGCTGATCAGGTTGTCTCACGGGGGGCTCACAGTCATCATCCCCATTTTACAGATGAGGGAACTGAGGCTTCCAAGAAGTTAAGTGACTTGCCCAAGGTCACACAGCAGACACTTAACTTCTCTGTGCTTGTTATCTCGTCTGTAAAATGGGGACTCAAAGTGTGAGCCCCATGTGGGACAGGGACTGGGTCTAACCTGATTACCTTGTATCTACCCCAGTGCTTAGAGCAGTGCTTGGCACATAGTAAGCGCTTAACAAGTGCTATAATTGTTATTATCATGATATTTTCCCTCCTCCTACTGAGCAAGCACTGCGTATGCCTTCCAGTCATCCCCGTTAGATGGTAGAATCCTCAAGGCCGGCATTACGGCTTTTTACTTTTGTTGTATTCTCCTAAATGCCTAGTACACAGTAGGCGCTCAGTAAGTACCGCTGAATAAATTTAATGATGCAGGTTTTCGGGTCCTAGCATCTTCAGAAGTAAGTTGTACCGTAAGTTGTACCAACCCAGTTTTTACAATGAGCTGTCCCCCCCAAAATGCGCCGAGTACCTAAAACCATTTCTTCAATCCGATTGGCAAAATCCCATGTTGACCGTGAGTGGATGGCCTTGATATTTGGTCGTATTTAGTGGTTGCGTTGTTTTGAAATTTTGTTATTTAAAGCAGTCACGGTGCTGTACACGTAGCTCGACTCATTTTTCTACATGTGAGCCCGCTGTTGGGTAGGGACTGTCTCTGTGTTGCCGACTTGTACTTCCCAGGCGCTTAGTACAGTGCTCTGCACACAGTAAGCGCCCAATAAATACGATTGATTTGTTCAGTGCATATCAGGTACCTTACGGAGCCAGGAATGCGTCTTAGTGTATAGGACTTTTGAAAGCTCAAAGTAGTTTTAAAATGTGTTTTAGGGGCCTACTTTTAGTATAGATTGCCCTTGCAAATGCATCTTTTCTAGGTCTCTTCACAGGAGTAGTAAAAGTAATTATTATTGCTTTTGTCTCTTTCCTCTAGGTTCGTGAAGTTTTCTATGCCCAGCGTCCCTGACTTTGAAACGTTATTCTCACAGGTTCAGCTTTTTATCAGCACTTGTAATGGGGAACACATCAGATATGCAACAGACACCTGTAAGCTAAATATGAATTTGGGATTTCATGTGGGGTTTTTATTACATTTACTGTCTTCTTTTGGAATGTTTACCTGTTTATTATTATTACCTAGTTGCTGGCCTTTGTCACCAGTTAACAAACGCTCTTGTGGAAAGAAAACAGGTAAGAGATTACTATTTAGTTCGAAGTTTCATGTTAGATTATTTTTTAAAAAAAACAACCCACAACTAACTCGATTAAATTCAAGAGTAGAACTAATAATATCACCTTCTTATATTTGTGCTGTACTTCCTTCTGAGCAGCTTTAAGTGCTTTATAGAGCATTTCCCCTAGCTTCACATAGCCTGTGAGAATAGGAAAGTTATTGTTTATTGTTTATGTTGCCAATTTGTACTTCCCAAGCGCTTAGTCCAGTGCTCTGCACACAGTAAGCGCTCAATAAATACGATTGATGATGATGATGATGATGATGGGGGTGTTCATTCATTCCATAATAATAATGATGGCATTTAACAATGATAATGGTGGTGGCATTTGTTCATTCATTCATTCCATCATAATAATAATGCTGATGGTGTTTGTCCATTCATTCATTCCGTAATTAGAATAATAACGATGGCATTTAATAATGATGATGGCATTTAGACTGTGAGCCCACTGTTGGGTAGGGACCGTCTCTGTATGTTGCCAATTTGTACTTCCCAAGCGCTTAGTACAGTGCTCTGCACACAGTAAGCGCTCAGTAAATACGATTGATGATGATGATGATGATTGTTTATGGAAGTGGAACAGAGAGGTTGGCTGATTTACCCAGTGTTTCGCAGGTAGGAACAGGAACAGGACTTGTGTCTCCTGATTTTTCTCCCTTGCCCTTTCCCCTGGCTGCCTGTCTGTCTGCTCTTAACGTGCTTTAAAAGTTAACGGACTTGTAGATTTTAAAAGTGATTGAGCGAGCTTGAGAATAAAACCTGCTAAACAACGCATGATTTTATAAGAAAAATATTCACAAAATCAATCGTGCTAGGAGAGTGTGGGTCATTGAAGTGGAACGCTAATGATGCGTAGTACAACAGTGCTACTGGTCTAGTCTAGTGCTTCTAGACTGTGAGCCCACCGTTGGGTAGGGACTGTCTCTATATGTTGCCAACTTGGACTTCCCAAGCGCTTAGTACAGTGCTCTGCACACAGTAAGCGCTCAATCAATACGATTGATAATAATAAATAACCGTTTATGTTCATGACACGTGATGTTGGTTGTAATCTCATCCCATGAGATGTGAAATACTGGAAACTAATTTAGATGGGCTATTGTTTTTAATTAATCAATCAATCAATCAATCGTATTTATTGAGCACTTACAGCGTGCAGAGCACTGTACTAAGCGCTTGGGAAGTACAAGTTGGCAACATATAGAGACGGTCCCTACCCAACAGTGGGCTCACAGTCTAAAAGGGGGAGACAGAGAACAAAACCAAACATACTAACAAAATAAAATAAATAGAATAGATATGCACAAGCAAAATAAATAAATAAATAGAGTAATAAATATGTACAAACATACATATGAGATCTGAAATATCGAAAACTGATTTAGACGGGCTCTTGTTTTTAATTAGACTAACCAAAGAAAAAGTCAGCTCCCCTTTCGGGAATTTTATCATCTTAGCAATTTAATTTCCTTTTAGTTTGTGAGCCCCACCTTGGGTCCGGGTGTCCGCTTCCCATTCTTTCCCAGTGCTTAGTATAGTGCTCAGCACCCAGTTAGCTCGTAACGAACAGTATTAACACTACTACTTTAACTGAATTAGTCTTTGTTGTGTGAAAATGGCGTGAGGTGCAAGGATCTTTTTAAACTAATAATTGCCAATACAAATCATTGAAGATTAGGAAGAGAGAGAAAAAGGAGACAGAAAGTGACAGCTGTGTGCAAGCATATTTGTCTCTGTGTTTTTTATTTGAGTGCGTGTTGGTGTATGTTCTTTCTAGAAGTGTGTGTGTTTGTGAGAGAGAGGAGAGTCTTGAGTGGGAGTGAGAGGGAGAGAAGAGACTTGAGTGGGAAGGTCATCATCATCATCAATCGTATTTATTGAGCGCTTACTGTGTGCAGAGCACTGTACTAAGCGCTTGGGAAGGACAAATTGGCAACATATAGAGACAGTCCCTACCCAACAGTGGGCTCACAGTCTCAGATGAATTTGTATGTGTGGGAGGGAGTAATCTGTATATCGATAGTTTGTAAGTGTGTGTCCGTAGGTATACACTCATGTGGGTGTTGATTTGGAAGAGGGAACGAGTGGGTGATGATTTGGGAGTGGCTGACGGGGAGGGGACTGGGATTTTCCTCCCACCTGTCGAGTCGGAGAGATTGGTGAAATAGTCTTTTCTCTGCCTGGAGGCAGTTCAAGCCCTGGCCAGAAATCCTATTTCGCCATAGTCCCGTGGTCTTCCAGGGTAGTATGGATTCTTGTGCCTGGTCTACGTGCCCCCTCTCCAAAGAACGTCCTCTCTGGGCAGGGGGAGAGAGTCCAAACTCCCTTCTAGGCCCTGTCTGCCCTGCAATTTCTATTTTTATAAGTATAAACGGCAGGCTTTTGAAGAGTTCCCACGGCTTTTGAAACCTGGAACTATTCTGCCGCTTCGTAGAAGCGATTTCAGTGGTCCGAAACCAAGAGCACAAGATTGTCAAAAGAGTTGAATCGAGTAATGGGTAAATTGAGGCCTTCTGTTTGGGAGAGAGAGCAGTTTTCCCGAACTCAGATTAATTGTTATTTAAAGGAACCTATCAATTAGTGTTATTTTTTATTTGTAAGTGACAACCTAAGATCCAATGTGCTGCCATCTATGAGAACTTATCTGAAAGAGATGTCATTTCCGACAGCCCCTGCGAGGAATTGGCATTCTCAGACAAGCCATAGACAAGATGCAGATGAACACAAACCAGCTGACCTCAATACATGCAGATCTCTGCCAGGTAAGAGGCAGTGGGGCTGTTGATTTATGAAGCCAATTTAAAGACTGCGAGATGCGGGCATTTCACTTGTATTTCGGTTGTGTGGTGGGTAAAAGGGTTGGGTACTGTCGTAGCAGATAGTGATGCTTTTTTTTATTAGGGAGCTGTTTGTATCGAGTAATAAAAAACGTGCTAACGACCGAATATAATTGATCAGACTCCCAGAAAATGTACAATACACGTAGGACCGAGAGAAGGGCTTAGACACGTGGAGTACATCCCCCCACACGGCACGTGTAGCTTTTTAGAAACTGCACAATTGGGTAAATATGCAGTGTTCGAATAACTCTGATTCTCCGTTTTTTAACAGTAGGACCGGAGAAACCCTTCTCAATACTTCCGTGCTAGTTACTAAGACTCTAATTTCCACCGATGCACCTCCTTTAGAAGGAAGGCATCCACTCTTTCGGCTGTGAGCCAGATGGGTTTTCAGAGTAGAAACTAGCAAGTTTTAGCAAATGACCAGCTGCTCAACTTTAAAACTCAATTAAGGTGCCAGTTGCCGCCTTTTCTGAGTTTTTTTTTAATGATATTAATAATAATAATAATGATGATGGCATTTATTAAGCGCTTGCTGTGTGCCAAGCACTGTACTCTGGGGCAGATACAATCTAATCAGGTCGTACACAGTTCCTGGCCCACGAGGGGCTCACAGTCTTAATCCCCATTTTACAGAGGAGATAACTGAGACACGGCGAAGTTTTGGGACTTGCCTAAGGTCTCGCAGCAGACAAGCAGCGGAGCTGGGATTAGAACCCATGTCCTCTGATTGCCAGGCCCGTGCTCCATCCCACTACATCATGCTGCTTCTGAATTGTAGCAGCTCAACCGGCTAGCCTCCTGATCCCACCGTCTTTAAAGGGAAAACTCAAACGTTTTTCTTTAGCGGCTAATTTCGTGCCTCTCCTTTTTGGACCAAGACGTGCGTTACGTTTAGCTTCTTAAATCAGGGTACGCTTGAATCTTTTTTTTAATGTCTACACCGTGAGTTTTCTGTTTTAACCCAGTGATTTAAACCATGTACTTATAACGCTTTGGTTTGATTTGCTTGTAGCTCTGTTTGCTGGCCAAATGCTTTAAGCCTGCTCTCCCATATCTGGATGTGGATATGATGGACATCTGTAAGGAAAACGGGGCCTATGATGCAAAGCACTTTTTATGTTATTACTACTATGGTGGGATGATCTACACTGGGCTAAAGAACTTTGAAAGAGCACTCTACTTTTATGAGCAGGTAATTATTTCCTCCAAGGTAACAGTCGTAGTGAGGGTCACTTTTTACCTCCTTAGAAGAAGAACACAATAATTACGGTATTTATGCACTTACTCTGTGCCAGGCACTGTAATAATGATAATAATAATAATGGCATTTATTAAGCGCTTACTATCATCATCAATCGTATTTATTGAGCGCTTACTGTGTGCAGAGCACTGTTCTAAGCGCTTGGGAAGTACAAGTTGGCAACATATAGAGACAGTCCCTACCCAACAGTGGGCTCACAGTCTAAAAGGGGGAGACAGAGAACAAAACCAAACATACTAATAAAATAAATAGAATAGATATGTACAAGTAAAATAAATAGAGTAACAAATATGTACAAACATATATGTTATGATATGAGCACTGTTCTAAGCACTGTACTAAGCGCCGGATGAATGGGGCCACACGCTAGTGTTCCCAGAACTTTGATTTTTGGCAGATTGACTTTTGGAATTGTATTGTCGAAGCCTGTTTCTGAAGCAACCACATTTTTCATGATTGAAAAAGTGAATGGTTGGATTTATTGTATTTTTTGGTCCTTTTCAGTATGATGGGTTTTCATTCCAATTTTGAGTGTCGGCGCGCTTAAGGCCATAAACCGTTTAGCAGACAAGCCCACTGTTGGGTAGGGACCGTCTTTATATGTTGCCAACTTGTACTTCCCAAGCGCCTAGTCCAGTGCTCTGCACACAGTAAGCGCTCAATAAATACGATTGATTGATTGAAACTGGAGCTTCTCTGACCTCATCCCGTCTTTATAGGTCTTGTTATTTAAATGCATCTAATGTGTTGTGGGATTTCCTGAACAGGTTAGGTTCGGGAGGTTTTACTAAGGGTGCTAGAGCTCAAGAAGAAGTTTTAACTGTGTGAATCCATTTTGGTGGAAGGTTAGGACAGCTTCGGTGGCACCTGTCTTTTGACAATTTTAGGTGGGTGTAGTATTCAAGATGACTTTGTGGCAGTGACTATTAGTCTTCATGTTCATGTTCATTTTGACAAATCCTGGCTTACTTTCAGCCGGTCAGATTTAGGCATTTGATCCTCTTCATCATCATCAATCGTATTTATTGAGCGCTTACTGTGTGCAGAGCACTGTACTAAGCGCTTGGGAAGTACAGATTGGCAACATATAGAGACGGTCCCTACCCAATAGTGGGCTCACAGTCTAAAAGGGGGAGACAGAGAATTTTTGTGGGTGAATGAGTAAGCTTACACTCTCATTGTAACTGCAAAGGTGATGTTAATCAATCACCTTTGATTAATTGAGTGCTTACTATGTGCAAAGCACTGTTCTAAGTGCTGGGGAGGTTACAAAGTGATCAGGTTGTCCCATGGTGGGCTCAGAGTCTTAATCCCCATTTTCCAGATGAGGGAACTGAGCGGCCCAGAGAAGTGAAGTGACTTGCCCAATAACTTCTCTGGGCCTCAGTTACCTCATCTGTCAAATGGGGATGAAGACTGTGAGCCCCAAGTGGGACAACCTGATCACCTTGTAACCTCCCCAATGCTTAGAACAGTGCTTTGCACATAGTAAGCGCTTAATACGTCATTATTATTATTATTATTATTATTGATTAATTGAATGCTCACTATACTAAGTGCATGGCAAAGTATGATACAACAGTTGACAGATGGGGTCCCTGCCCATAGCAAGCTTTCAGTCTACTGCAGCGTGGCTCAGTGGAATGAGACTGGGCTCGGGAGTCAGAGGTCATGGGTTCAAATCCTGGCTTCACCACTTGTCAGCTGTGTGACTTTGGGCAAGTCACTTCACTTCTCTGTGCCTCAGTTCCCTCGTCTGTAAAATGGGGAACGATACTGTGAGCCCCACGTGGGACAACCTGATCACCTGGTATCCTCCCCAGCGCTTAGAACAGTGCTTTGCACTTAGCGCTGAACAAATGCCATCATTATTATTACTATTATTACTGATACAGCGTGGCTCAGTGGAACGAGCACGGGCTTTGGAGTCAGAGGTCATGGGTTCAAATCCTGGCTCCACCAATTGCCAGCTGGGTGACTTTGGGCAAGTCACTTCACTTCTCTGGGCCTCAGTTCCCTCATCTGGAAAATGGGGATGAAGACTGTGAGCCCCAAGTGGGACAACCTGATCACCTTGTAACCTCCCTAATGCTTAGAATAGTGCTTTGCACATAGTAAGCGCTTAATAAATGTCATTATTATTATTATTATTGAAATATGTGTATCCTCTAATGTAGCTGTCCATGCTTTTTCTCAGTGTGTGTAACTGACTGATTAAGCTCATGTCTGACCTGCATTATCCTAGTTACCAAGTGTCCATAAATTGCCCCTCTCATCCTTGTCGTCTTTGCTACCTCAGCAACTGTCCCTCTTTAATAGTAGCAGTAATAATTGTGGTATTTGTTCACTCATTCATTTATTCAATCGTATTTATTGAGCGCTTACCGTGTGCAGAGCACTGGACTAAGCGCTTGGGAAGTCCAAGTCGGCAGCATCTAGAGACGGTCCCTGCCCAACAGCGGGCTCACAGTCTAGAAGTGAATCTGTAGCGTAGCCTGGGAGGCTGAGAACCTGGCTTCTAATCCCGTTTCTGCCGTGTGTCTGCTGTGCGACCTTGGGCATGTCACCTAACTTCTCTGTGCCTCAGTTCCAGCATCTGTAAAATGGGGACTAAATCCTCCTCCTTCCTACTGAGACTGAGTCCCGTGTGGCACAGGGATTACATCTGACCTGATTAACCTGCCTCTAACCCAGTGCTTAGAACAGCGTTTGGCACGTAGTTCAAGCGCTTAACAAGTACTGTAGCTATAATTAATAATAATAATAATAATGATAGCATTTATTAAGCACTTACTACAGGCAAAGCACTGTTCTAAGCGCTGGGCGGGTACAAGGTAATCAGGTTGTCCCACGTGGGGCTCATCCCCATTTTACAGATGAGGGAACTGAGGCCCGGAGAAGTGAAGTGACCTGCCCAAAGTCACACAGCTGACAAGTGGCGGAGCCGGGATTTGAACCCATGACCTCTGACTCCAAAGCCCGGGCTCTTTCCACTGAGCCACGCTGCTTCTCCTCCGTTTGTTAAGCACTTACTATTCGCCCAGCACTACAGTAAGCACTGGGGTGGATACAAGCAAACTGCAATGGACACATTCCCTGTCCCACTTGGGGCTACTAGTTTCAATCCCCGTTTTTCGCTGAGGTGACTGAGGCCCAGAGAAGTGAAGTGACTTACCCAAGGTCACACAGCAGGCGTGACAGAGCTGGGATTAGAACCCATGACCTTCTAATTCCCAGGCCTGTGCTTTATCCACTGTGCCATGCTGCTTCTTTAGCTTTTTCCTTCTCTGTACCGTGATCTTCTTAAAGCATCTCTTCCAAGAGAGTGACCCCGGTTTCATATTGGGGTGCTCCCTTGGGCTGGCTCCCTGCCGTCCATAGCCAAAGCACGTGATTTAAGCGTTTGCTTCACTCTCTTTCCACAATCCTGGATGGGTCTTGCCGTTTCTGCTCACCTAAAATGGTCAGAGAAGGTATTTGGCTCCCATCCATTCTCCTTGATGATGATGATGATGGCATTTACTAAGCGCTTACTATGTGCAAAGCACTGTTCTAAGTGCTGGGGAGGTTACAGCAGAAGCAGTTTTGCTCAGTGGAAAGAGCCCGGGCTTTGGAGTCAGAGGGCATGGGTTCGAATCCCGGCTCCGCCACATGTCTGCTGTGTGACATTGGGCAAGTCACTTAACTTCTCTGGGCCTCAGTGACCTCATCTGTAAAATGGGGAGGATGACTGTGAGCCCCACGCGGGACAACCTGATCAACTTGTATCCCCCAGCGCTTAGAACAGTGCTTTGCACATAGTAAGCGCTTAACAAATGCCATTATTATTATTATTATTATTATTATTATTATTATTACAAAGTGATCAGGTTGTCCCATGGTGGGCTCACAGTCTTAATCCCCATTTTCCAGATGAGGGAACTGAGGCCCAGTGAAGTGACTTGCCCAAAGCCACACAGCAGACAAGCGGCGGAGCCGGGATTTGAACCCATGACCTCTGCCTCCAAAGCCCGGGCTCTTTCCCCTGAGCCACACTGCTCCTTGTGTGTCTCGCTCAGCGAAAGCGGGCCGCAATAGGCATCACCTCGGTGCAGTCGGACTGATGTTATATGTATATAACATGTATATATGTTATATACATATATACATATGTATATATGTTATATACATGTATACATATGTATATATGTTATATACATGTATACATATGTATATATGTCCTGTATATATGTTTGTACATATTTATTACTCTATTTATTTATTTATTTTGCTTGTGCATATCTAGTCTATTTTATTTTGTTAGTGTGTTTGGTTTAGTTCTCTGTCTCCCCCTTTTAGACTGTGAGCCCACTGTTGGGTAGGGACCGTCTCTATATGTTGCCAATTTGTACTTCCCAAGCGCTTAGTACAGTGCTCTGCACATAGTAAGCGCTCAGTACGACTGATGATGATGATGATGTTATCGAAGTTCGATGGCACTTCAGATCAGATGGGGACACTGTGGTAGGATTGGATAGCGACAGAAGGTTGGATGCCAAAGTTGGGGCTTCATAGTATTGTAGCACTTTGTGAGCCTCCTAAGTGGCATTCATTCATTCATTCAATTGTATTTATTGAGCGCTTACTGTGTGCACAGCACTGGACGAAGCGCTTGGGAAGTATAAGTTGGCAACATGTAGAGACAGTCCCTACCCAACAATCAATCAATCAATCATATTTATTGAGCGCTTACTGTGTGCAGAACACTGTACTAAGCACTTGGGAAGTACAAGTTGGCAACGTATAGAGACAGTCCCTACCCAACAGTGGGCTCACAGTCTAGAAGGGGGAGACAGAGAACAAAACCAAACATACTAACAAAATAAAATAAATAGAATAGATATGTACAAGTAAAATAAATTGAGTAATAAATATGTACAAACATATATACATATATACAGGTGCTGTGGGGAAGGGAAGGAGGTAGGACGGGGGGATGGAGGGGGGAGGAGGGGGAGAGGAAGGAAGGGGCTCAGTGTGGGAAGGCCTCCTGGAGGAGGTGAGCTCTCAGTAGGGCCTTGAAGAGAGGAAGAGAGCGAGCTGGGCGGATGGGCAGAGGGAGGGCATTCCAGGCCCGGGGGAGGACGTGGGCCGGGGTTCAACGGCGGGACAGGCGAGAACGAGGCACGGTGAGGAGATTAGCAGCGGAGGAGCGGAGGGTGCGGGCTGGGCTGGAGAAGGAGAGAAGGGAGGGGAGGTAGGAGGGGGCGAGGGGATGGATGGACAGCCTGGAAGCCCAGGGTGAGGAGTTTCTGCCTGATGCGCAGATTGATTGGTAGCCACTGGAGATTTTTGAGGAGGGGAGTGACATGCCCCGAGCGTTTCTGGACAAAGACAATCCGGGCAGCAGCTTGAAGTATGGATTGAAGTGGGGAGAGACACGAGGATGGGAGATCAGAGAGGAGGCTGATGCAGTAGTCCAGACGGGATAGGATGAGAGATTGAACCAGCAGGGTAGCGGTATGGATGGAGAGGAAAGGGCGGAGCTTGGCAATGTTGCGGAGCTGAGACCGGCAGGTTTTGGTGACAGCTTGGATGTGAGGGGTGAATGAGAGAGTGGAGTCGAGGATGACACCAAGGTTGCGGGCTTGTGAGACGGGAAGGATGGTAGTGCCGTCAACAGAGATGGGAAAGTCAGGGAGAGGGTAAGGTTTGGGAGGGAAGACAAGGAGTTCAGTCTTGGACATGTTGAGTTTTAGGTGGCGGGCAGACATCCAGATGGAGATGTCCTGAAGGCAGGAGGAGATGCGAGCCTGGAGGGAGGGAGAGAGAGCAGGGGCAGAGATGGAGATCTGGGTGTCATCAGCGTAGAGATGATAGTTGAAGCCGTGGGAGCGAATGAGGTCACCAAGGGAGTGCGTGTAGATCGAGAACAGAAGGGGACCAAGCCACCTTGGACTTCCCAAGCACTTAGTCCAGTGGTCTGCACACAGTAAGCCCTCAATAAATACGATTGAATGAATGAATGAACGAGTAGGATTTATTCCCCATTTTACAGTTGCGGGACCTGAGGCGCGGAGAAGGGAAGCGACTTGCCCAAGGTCACACCGCAGACGTGTGGCAGAGCCTGGGAGCAGAACCTGGGTTCCGTGGCTCCCCAGCCCACTTGCCCACTCTGCTTCTCTAGTCCTCCTCCCTTTCGTTCGGAAGATGTCGATGGTGGCTTTTTGGGGAACGTTGTGGCATTTCCTCGGCATGCCGTAAGTTGAGGAAGAGGATGTGCAGGGGCCTGAACAGGACATCTCAGCCAGGGTGCCGTCAGATCGGCTAGTTGTTACCATCTTTCTTGGCTCAGACGGCACCGGTGACATCATAAAATGTCGGTGTGAAAGCTGTGTCTTCACCCACTGGCCGATGAACTATTCTTGGAGCGGTGGAATGTGGGTTGAGGAGATATTGGAAGTGTTGTTTCCATCTCTTTATGGTTCCTTTCGTGTCTCTGTTGGCAGGCAGTTATTTCTACTCTTCAGGGGTGCGGTGAGGACGGCCGTTGTTCAGGAAAGCCCTTGGTAGGGTCTGCCTCGCCTTGAAGCTCCTTAGCCTTGGTTTATTTCTTAACTAATTTCGCAAGTAGGATCTCTGATGGTTAGGGTCTTGGCGCCGCAGGATGGTGTTGACGTGATGCTCTCGGGGCCATTCACATTAAATCAGGTCTAACGACGACTGCCTTACTGGACCTCCTCCAGGAGGCCTTCCCAGACTGAGCCCCTTCCTTCCTCTCCCCCTCGCCCCCCTCTCCATCCCCCCATCTTACCTCCCTCCCTTCCCCACAGCACCTGTATATATGTTTGTACAGATTTTTTCACTCTATTTATTTATTTATTTAATTTATTTGTACATATCTATTCTATTTATTTTATTTTGTTAGTATGTTTGGTTTCGTTCTCTGTCTCCTCCTTTTAGACTGGGAGCCCACTGTTGGGTAGGGACTGTCTCTATACGTTGCCAATTTGTACTTCCCAAGCGCTTAGTACAGTGCCCTGCACATAGTAAGCGCTCAATAAATACGATTGATGATGAAGACTGCCAGCAGAACCCAGAGCCTCGCCGTTTGCTTGGTTGGCATTGCTCCCTCTTCTCTTAGTAAAGCGCTCAATAAATGCCATCGACGATGATGGGCGGTGATGACAGCCATTCATAGGTCCCATTGGTAGAGGCAATCAATCAATCAATCAATCGTATTTATTGAGCGCTTACTATGTGCAGAGCACTGGACTAAGCGCTTGGGAAGTACAAGTTGACAACATATAGAGACGGTCCCTACCCAACAGTGGGCTCACAGTCTAAAAGGGGAAGAAAACAGTCATGGTTTCTTACCCTGAGGCTACTTCACGTCAGCTTGCTGTGGGCAGGGAACGTGTCTGTTGATTGTATCTGTGTATCGTACTCTCCCAAGCACTTAGGACAGTGCTCTGCACACAGTAAGCGCTCAATAAATACAACTGAACGATTGAATGTATGCACTCACATCTGCATCGACATACACGCTTATCCAATTTCAGTAAGTATGAATTGTGCACTTTGGTTTTGTTCTCTGTCTCCCCCTTTTAGACTGTGAGCCCACTGTTGGGTAGGGACTGTCTCTATATGTTGCCAATTTGTACTTCCCAAGCGCTTAGTACAGTGCTGTGCACATAGTAAGCGCTCAATAAATACGATTGATGATGATGATGATGATGATGCACTTATTTTTCGAAAGCCCCGTCAAATATGATTTAGAAGTGTTGGACTGATTTTTGTGACGATCGGATCCTTTGGTTATGGGTTCTCAAACTGAGTTTTATATCGTGATTAAGATGCTTTTGATGCTTCTGGTTATTTCTGATGCCGAGCCCGTATCAGTCTGTTCTTATAACGTTTTTGTTTTATTCAGGCTATTACGACTCCGGCCATGGCAGTCAGTCATATTATGTTGGAATCATATAAAAAATATATTCTAGTTTCTTTGATATTACTCGGCAAAGTTCAACAGCTACCGAAGTACACTTCACAAATTGTGGGTAGATTTATTAAGGTGAGTCTTTATTTTGCTATTCTTTTCTCATTAAGAAAATGCATTTCTCCTCATCTGTCAAAATGTAGCACTAGATCAATCAATCAGTCGTATTTATTGAGCGCTTACTGTGTGCAGAGCACTGTACTAAGCGCTTGGGAAGTACAAGTTGGCAACATATAGAGGCGGTCCCTACCCAACAGTGGGCTCACAGTCTAGAAGGGGTATTTGTTAAGTGCTTACTATGCGCCAAGCACTGTTCTAAGTGCTGGGGAACATACAAGGTAATCAGGTTGTCCCACGTGGGGGTCACAGTCTTAATCCCCATTTGACAGATGAGGTAGCTGAGGAACAGAGAAGTAAAGTGACTTGCCCAAAGTCGCACAGCAGACAAGCAGCATGGCTCAGTGGGAAGAGCCCGCGCTTTGGAGTCAGAGGTCATGGGTTCAAATCCCGGCTACGCCAATTGTCAGCTGTGTGACTTCGGGCAAGTCACTTCACTTCTCTGTTCCTCAGCTACCTCATCTGTCAAATGGGGATTAAGACTGCGAGCCCCCCGTGGGACAACCTGATCACCTTGTATCCCCCCAGTGCTTAGAACAGTGCTTTGCACATAGTAAGCGCTTAACAAATACCATCATTATTATTATTAAGTGGCGGAGCTGGGATTAGAGAAGCAGTGTGGCTCAGTGGAAGAAGCCCAGGCTTTGGAGCCAGAGGTCATGGGTTCAAATCCCGGCTCCACCACTTGTCAACTGTGTGACTTTGGGCAAGTCACTTAACTTCTCTGGGCCTCAGTTCCCTCATTTGTGAAATGGGGATGAAGACTGTGAGCCCCCCGTGGGACAACCTGATCACCTTGTAAATTCCCCAGCGCTTAGAACAGTGCTCTGCACATAGTAAGCGCTTAATAAATGCCATTATTATTATTATTATTATTCTTAGAACCCGCGACCTCTGGACTCCCAAGCCTGGACTCTTCCCACTGAGCCACGCTGCTTCTCTTCTGTATCAGACTCTCCCAAACACTTAGTATAGTGCGCTGCATCCAATAAGTGCCCCAATTCCACTGATTGATTGATATGTACCTAAGTGCTGTGAGGTTAGGGGGGACATCAAAGTGTTTAAGGGGCACAGACCCAAGCTCACGGGCAACACAGAAAGGAGGGCAAACAGGGGAACTGGGGGCTTCGTTGTTCTTGGAGAACAACAAACCGATCAGTGGTATTTATTGAGCACTTAGTGTGTGCAGAGCACTGCACTAAGTGCTAGGGAGAGTACAGCCCAGCAGAGTTGGTAGACGTGTTCCCTGCCCATAACGAGCTTTCAGTCAAGAGGGCATATGATTTTAACAGCGCGAATGTCACTAGCATCTCTCGCCTCAACTCAACCCGTCGGTTCTCAAAAGCACCGACGTAAGCCGATGTAAATAATAATAATAATAATAGCATTTATTAAGCGCTTACTATGTGCCAAGCACAGTTCTCAGCGCCGGGGAGGTTACAGGGTGATGAGGTTGTCCCACGGGGGGCTCGCAGTCTTAACCCCCATTTTCCAGATGAGGGAACTGAGGCCCAGAGACGTGAAGAGACTTGCCCAAAGCCACCCAGCTGACAAGTGGCGGAGCCGGGATTTGAACCCGTGACCTCCAGAGCCCGGGCTCTTTCCACCGAGCCACGCTGCTTCTCTAATAACATCAGTAACAGATCTGTATGGTGGGATTGCATCCTCGTGTATGTTTGGCCGCTCTTCTGCAAGTGGGGTCCCCTCTTAATCAATCAGTCGTATTTATTGAGCGCTTACTGTGTGCAGAGCACTGTACTAAGCGCCTGGGAAGTACAAGCGGGCAACATATAGAGACAGTCCCTAGGGGCTCACAGTCTAGAAGACGTCCCGGGACTCTGCTAATGAGACTCAGCGGGTCGCAGTGAGGTGGGGATAATGGCCCGGCCCCGGAAAGGCCCTCCTGGCCGATAAGCTGATGTCGGGGTTCCTGAGCCCCTGTGAAGGCTACCTCAGCGCCAGAAGGGCTAACAACGGTCTCTGTCGGCCTCTCTCATGCTCAATCCCGATTTTCTCATCCTAAAATCGAGGTTTAGTCCTCAGCTCTCTTCCCTGTTCTCCCTCCTGCGGTGGGCTGCACGGTCCAGTGAAAACTGCCAGTCAGTCGTATTTACTGAGCGCTTACCGAGTGCAGAGGACTGTACTAAGTGCTTGGGAGAGTACAGCAGAGGCCTTCCCAGACTGAGCCCCTTCCTTCCTCTCCCCCTCATCCCCGTCTCCATCCCCCTCATCTTACCTCCTTCCCTTCCCCACAGCACCTGTATGTGTGTATATATGTTTGTACGTATTTATTACTCTATTAATTTTACTCGTACATATCTAGTCTATTTATTTTATTTTGTTAGTATGTTTGGTTTTGTTGTCTGTCTCCCCCTTTAAGACTGTGAGCCCACTGTTGGGTAGGGACCGTCTCTAGCTGTTGCCAACTTGTACTTCCCAAGCACTTAGTCCAGTGCTCTGCACACAGTAAGCGCTCAATAAATACGATTGATTGGTTGATTGATATAATAGGCCCATTCCCTGCCCACAGTGAGCTTACAGTCTAGAGGGGGGAGACGGAATACGATTGATTGATTGATTGATATAGTAGGCCCATTCCCTGCCCACAGTGAGCTTACAGTCTAGAGGGGGAGACGGACATTAATATAAATAAATCAAGTACGGATATTTACGTAAGTGCGGTGGGGCTGGGAGCGGGGATGAATAAAGGAAACAAGCCAGGGCAACGTGGAATGGAGTTGCAGAAAATCAATCAATCAATCGTATTTATTGAGCACTTACAGTGTGCAGAGCCTGTACTAAGCGCTTGGGAAGGACAAGTTGGCAACATATAGAGACGGTCCCTACCCAACAGTGGGCTCACAGTCTAAAAGGGGGAGACAGAGAACAAAACCAAATATACTAACAAAATAAAATAAATAGAATAGATATGCACAAGTAAAATAAATAATTAAATAAATAGAGTAATAAATATGTACAATAATATGTACAAATATATATATATATATATATATAAGTAAAAGAGGGCTTAGTCCAGGAAGACCTCTTGGAGGAGATGTCACTAAGGCTGTGAAAATGGGGAGAGTAATTTCTGTCGGTTAGGAGGAGGGAGGACACGGGCGAGTGGTCGGCAGTGAGATAGATGAGATGGGGGTACAGTGCGACTCCAGGTAGTCTGTTAGGTGCCACTAATAATTTATAGTAGGCTGGTAGTAATATTGAGGGAATGCGGCCACTCGTGACAAATTAAAATGGAACTAAATGTATATGTAGGCACACTGTGTAATATAGGGTCAGATTCCTTTGTAAACTGTCCTTTACGCATTCAGTACACTGTATTTTGTTCTTTCTTTTTTGTCCTTTCTAATTGCAGCCTCTTAGCAATGCTTACCATGAATTAGCACAAGTTTATTCAACTAATAACCCTTCAGAACTCCGAAATCTGGTGAACAAACATAATGAAACATTCACCAGAGATAATAATATGGGTCTGGTTAAGCAGTGTTTGTCATCTCTGTATAAAAAGAATATCCAAAGGCTAACAAAGGTAAGATTTTTTTTTTCTCCCCCTTTCTAATTGCTATCTAGATCAGGGTTGTCGAGTTGCAAGCCAGATTGCGAGTGAATGAGTTTCTACCTTGTGAAAACTACATTTTTGACGTAGTAGTGTAATTTTAGCTGTTTTATATTTTTCTACCAGCTACTTCAAAGTATGTAAGTTTCACTCTTGGCTCCATATTAGCGTGTTTAATTAAGAAGGGTAGATATAGCCCACAAAATAGACGTGGGCCGTAGAAGTTGTAATATGCTAAGATCTAAATGTGCACGTTTTAAAAAAAAGTTGTGATTTGGAGTACCGATGGAATTCTGTTAAAGGAGTATGTCAGTCTTCAGCCTTTGGAAGAGAGCCATGGAATTCAAAATATGGAACTTATAAAATTTACGTTTTGTTTTTCGCCCCGGTCGAAAGAAAAGCCTATGATAGCGTTTTTTATTCAAGAAACAAGCCGCACCTTTCAATGATACATCTTAACTAATTGAGGTCGCATCACCAGCGATGCAGAGGACGGCACGAGTCGTTTTCGATTTTGCCCACGTGCTCTTTTTGAATTTCAGACTTTTTTAACCCTGTCATTACAAGATATGGCGAGTCGTGTGCAGTTATCAGGACCTCAGGAGGCAGAAAAATACGTCCTTCACATGGTAAGCGGGGCCTTGGCGTCCCTCGGTCACTGAGACACGTTCAGTGGAATAAAGATGAGCTCCTTACGGGGTTTCTTTAGATTGTTATAGTGGCGAAACTGTAGTGATCTTCAAAGCAGTGAAGCAAGCCTTGTTCAGCTTCCTATGACCCTGGGTTCCCCCAATCCAATTGGGTCATCAGCAACATGTACTGAGCACCTAATTGTGCACGGAGCAGCTTTCTGGAAGTCACAGATACTTGCTGACATCCTTGAGGAGCACACAGTCTGATGAGTCAAGGCAGCCGTGCGTGCCTTGACTCGCCCTTGATTAGCCGATGTCCCTGCGATGGTTTTAGCCTCGGGACTGGGGCGTTCAGCAGCTGTTGGCACCCCTGGAGGTATCGTACCAAGCGTTGGGGTAGAGAAGCTAATCAGAACACAACCCTTGTCCCATGTGGGGCTCATGGCCCTAATCCCCACTTTACAGATGAGGTAACCGAGGCACAGAGAAGTTAAGTGACCCGCCACAGGTCACAGAGCAGACAAGTGGCAGCGCTGGGACTAGAACCCAGGTCCCGAGCACTGACCGGTGCCATTCAGCGGCAGAACTGGAGCCAACTCCGGTGGGCTTGGAGACTTGTAGAATGAAAACTGAACCACTCAACGTTTTCCCGATGGGAAGAGACCCCACTCTCTCTCCCCCCACCCGTTCAAGGAAGGACCCGGAAGACCAGGTCTGAGCTAATTCTCAGGTATCCAGAGAAAACAGGATCAGGTTTGAGGCTGCTGTGAGCCTCCCTAATAGAGGGCAAGCAAGTGCTCGGTTTCCTGAATATGATGTCTTTCGGTCGGAAAGGGGTACGGACGCAGACTAAAGCTTTTTCAACCTTGTTTCATGCGTTTTGCAGTGTCCGACCCTTTTTCTGACCGCTACCAGTGGTCATTAGCACCTCAGGGGAACCCATTTTTAAATAGTTATAACCGGTACCTTTTGCAGCGCTGGTGGACTTCGGAAAAGGCGTTGCTTGGCGATCCCGTCATGTAGCTTGAAGTAAGTTCTAGAAGGCCTTCCAGCTGTGAAATGATGTCCCCCGTTCTTCCACCGTGTTTTATCCAAATCGCCGTATAAGACATCATATTCTGGCAGCAATACCTGGTTTTGACTCTGCACTTAATGGGTGCCAAAATCACCGTGGTCATTCTGCTAAAATTAATCCGACAAGGGAACACCAGTTCATTTCACAAAGCCCCCAAATGAGATTGACATTTAAATACGATAGCTTCAAATATCCCACTTCCAGGTTTCCTTCTAGAAAGGCTTCTACTTTGCCCCCCACAGCCTCGGTATGTCAGAGCGAAATAGGTCACCTTGGTAGCACCTTCGGAGAAATGTTTTGGGATTTAAAGCTTTCCGAGAAGAAAGTCAGAACTGGCCATCAAGGCCTTGGCTAGTGTGATTAGTCGAAAAGACAAGTCAACATGGGGTAAAACCGGTGTTCATTTGAAGTAAAAAAAAAAAAAATCCAAATCCACATCGGCTCTTAGCAGCACGTTGACCATCAAGGCCTTGGCTAGTGTGATTAGTTGAAAAGACAAGTCAACATGAGGTAAAACCAGTGTTCATTTGATGTAAAAAAAAAAAAATAAATAAATCCAAATCCACACCGGCTCTTGGCAGCACGAAGAAGAGCGCCTTATTTTCAATCCAGTGAAAGAGGAATTTACAGAGAATGGGTGAAGGCTCTTTGAGTTCATGCAGGCATGCATTTTGGCCGGGTCATCTTGCGCTCAGGTGCCTTTCTGACACCCACTCGGCTGTCAGCTACTCCAGGGGATTCTTCAGGGGATATTTTCTCTCTGTCTCTCCCCCTCTCTCCCCCTCTCTCCCCCTCTCTCCCCCTCTCTCCCCCTCTCTCCCCCCCTCTCTCCCCCTCTCTCCCCCTCTCTCCCCCTCTCTCCCCCTCTCTCCCCCTCTCTCCCCCCCTCTCCCCCCCTCTCCCCCCCTCTCCCCCCCTCTCTCCCCCTCTCTCCCCCTCTCTTCCCCTCTCTCCCCCTCTCTCCCCCTCTCTCCCCCTCTCTCCCCCCTCTCTCCCCCTCTCTCCCCCTCTCCCTCCCTCCCTCCCTCTCCCTCTCCCCCTCTCTCCCTCTATCTCCCGCTCTCCCTCTCTTTCCCTCTCTCCCTCTCTTTCCCTTTCTCTCCCTCTCTGTCCCTCTCTTTCCCTCTTCCCTCTCTCCCTCTCTTTCCCTCTCTCCCTCTCTTTCCCTCCGTCCCTCTCTCTCCCTTTCTCTCCCTCTCTTTCCCTCTCTGTCCCTCTCTTTCCCCCTCTCTCCCCCTCTCTCCTCCTCTCTCCCTCTCTTTCCATCTTTCCCTCTCTTTCCCTCTCTTTCCCTTTCTCTCCCTCTCTCTTCCTCTCTTTCTGGCTCTCCCCCTCTCCCCCCCTCTCTCCCCCTCTCTCCCCCTCTCTCCCCCTCTCTCCCCCTCTCTCCCCCTCTCTCCCCCTCTCTCCCCCTCTCTCCCCCTCTCTCCCCCTCTCTCCCCCTCTCTCTCTCTCTCTCCCCCTCTCTCCCCCTCTCTCCCCCTCTCTCCCCCTCTCTCCCTCTCCCTCTTTCCCTCTTTCCCTCTCTCTCTCTCTCTCCCCCTCTCTCCCCCTCTCTCCCCCTCTCTCCCCCTCTCTCCCTCTCTCTCCCTCTCTTTCCATCTTTCCCTCTCCCTCTCTCCCTCTCTTTCCCTTTCTCTCCCTCTCTCTCCCTCTCTGTCCCTCTCTTTCCCTCTCTTTCCCTCTCTCCCTCTCTTTCCCTCTCTCCCTCTCTTTCCCTCTCTCCCTCTTTCCCTTTCTCACCTTCTCTCTCCCTCTCTCTCCCTCTCTCTGCCTTTCTCTCCCCCCCACCCCTCACACCCCAGACAGCAACAGTAAAAAGCTGGTGCTTAGAGGAGCCCGAATTGCTTTCTAGCAAGCAGATACATCGATGGCTGATTCCAAGGGAGGTACCAGGGGCCTGTGGCTGCACAAATGTTACCCAGAACTGCCTGGACCTCCCTGCAGTCACCGCTTTGGCGTGTAGTGTTAATCCACCCGGTGGAGATGTCGAATCAAAGCGAAAAATCCTCTCCAAAAACCCTTGCCTCTTGTAGAAGTTGCATCAGGGACCGTCGGGCCCCGCGTTCCGGAATTAGGCTTTCTCGGATAAACTGTGATTCCTCTTCCAGATAGAAGATGGTGAAATCTTTGCCAGTATTAATCAGAAGGATGGTATGGTCAGTTTCCATGATAACCCTGAAAAATATAACAACCCGGCTATGCTTCATAACATTGATCAGGAGGTAAGTGCGTGCGCGCTGGATTTTAGACTGTAAACGTGCCGTGGGCAGGCAGTGTGTTTGCCAATTCTGTTGGAATGGCCTCTCCCAAGTGCTTATTACAGTTCTCCGTACATAGTAAATGCTCAATCAATCAGTCAATCGTATTTATTGAGCGCCTACTTTGTGCAGAGAACTGTACTAAGCGCTTGGGCAGTACAAGTCAGCATATAGAGACGGTCCCTACCCAACAGTGGGCTCACAGTCTAGTAAATATCACCGATGATTGATGGCGGTTGCACTGTTGCAGCATGGCCTAGTCGCAGGAGCGGGGGCTTGGGAGTCAGAGGATGTAGGTTCCACCACTTGTCTACTGTGTGACCTTGGGCAAGCCACTTAACTTCTCTGTGCCTCAGTTACCTGATACGTGAAACGGGGATTAAGACTGTGAGCCCCACATGGGACAACCTGATTACCCTGCATTTACCCCAGCAATAGAACAGTGCTTGGCACATAGTAAGCCCTTAACAAATACTTTTATTATTGTTGTTATTATGATGTTTTTAAATCGATAACTAAATATCCGAAGTCTTCCCTGACTCCAGCTTCCTCTGTGCCGCCTTTTTCTCTGCTTTGCTTCGGCCCCAGTGATGCTAATGTCGTCAGGGTTTCTGGCCTCAATGACCGGATTAACCACACGTTAATTTAGCTCTTTAAATCGGTACAGCGCCCGTAGTTGCTGACGTTTCAGACTGGGTGGTGGTTGCTTTCTGAAAGGCATTGGAAGGAAACAATCCCCAATCAATCAATCAATCGTATTTATTGAGCGCTTACTATGTGCAGAGCACTGTACTAAGCGCTTGGGAAGTACAAATTGGCAACATATATTGGCAACATAGGGCAAGTCACCTAACTTCTCTGTGACTCAGTTTCCTCAGTTAAGACTGGGATCCCCACGGGGGACAGGGTCTGCATCACAACCTGATTATCTTGTACTCACCCCAGCGCTTAGTACAGTGCCTGGTACATCGTAAGTGCTTAACAAATACCATTTAAAAAATAGGCTTGAATTATGTGGAGGGGGGAGGAGGGAATGGAGCGGTACACATTTTCCTTTCTGCTTAAATCCAAATAAGAAGCTGTGGGCCCTAAGCCTATTTCCCTCCCCCCACCCACAGTCCATTGCCCACTGTTGGGTAGGGACCGTCTCTATATGTTGCCAACTTGTACTTCCCAAGCGCTTAGTACAGTGCTCTGCACACAGTAAGCGCTCAATAAATACGATTGATTGATTGATAGTAGGCAAAATTTGATTTACACATTTTCCTTTCTGCTTAAATCCAAAGAAGAAGCTGTGGGCCCTAAGCCTATCTCTCTCCCTCCACCCACAATCCATTGCCTTTTAGGCAGTAGGCAATATTTGATTGATTTACACATTTTCCTTTCTGCTTAAATCCAAATAAGAAGCTGCGGGCCCTAAGCCTATCTCTCTCCCTCCACCCGCAATCCATTGCCTTTTAGGTAGTAGGCAAAATTTGATTGATTTAAGCCATGTTTCTTTTCATCACATTAAATATTCATGTATTTTAGATGCTGAAATGTATAGAGCTTGATGAGCGGCTGAAAGCCATGGATCAAGAAATCACAGTGAATCCTCAGTTTGTGCAGAAGGTATTTGCTTTGTGTTTTGATTTATCGGCTAGGAGACCATTGTGTTTTTCTGCTACAAGAGGAACCGTATTGCCTTCTCTGCCAATTGCTGCAATGAAAAATAAGGACGTTGACTTGAAATATTAGCGCCCTTCTGTGCTGTCATGTCCTGTGTGAAACGAAATAATTCAAGCTTTGGGAACTGTGTCAGTTCTTTAGATGTTAATATTTGGCAGGGGACTGGAGGCTTTCATTTCTGGAGTGTACAGAATGAATCCCAGTTGTAAAGAAAGTGACATTTATGTAAATGCTTTGGACCAGAAAAGAAATAATCCAAGGAAGGGGTGTGTGTTTTGCGCGTGTGTTGGGGTGGGGAAACAAGAGATGTAGGGGGGAAAGTTAAAGGATGTTCCCTGTAACATGAGGATTGATGTTGAGGCCGCATGAGACAAATCTTCCAGTGTCTTACCGCGACTGTCAGGGAGAGAATGCCGGGCTGGACGGATCATTGGTCTGACTTAGTAAATGCTATTTCTTATATTCTTTTAGTTGGGGAGAAAAAAAGTAACTCTTCCTTTTCCCTTTTACAGAGTATGGGGTCACAAGAAGATGATTCAGGAAGCAAACCATCCAGTTATTCTTGAAACTAACATTATTGGTTATTTTGTGCTTTAAAACAAAAGCTAAAAAGAACCACCGCTTTCTGGATTGGCCACTGGAAAGTTTTAGGAAAGCAGAGAGGACTGTGACTTGTTTCACCCGGACATTAAGAAATTAAAATTTTGTTTTGTCATCATCAGGCCCATAAGCTTTCAAAACTATTCCCTCTGCAGAGAAAGGAAAAAAAAAAATCTAAAATTTTAAAGTCTGTTGTGGATTTATTTATCTTCAGATTAACATCAATAAGGCATTAAATAATCTACCTTTTGTTTTAAATGGCTTGAATGTTACTGTGTTCCTGCAGCATTTTTTTTTCTTTCTGCAAAGGATTTCAAAGATGCGTTTTTGTTGAGAACGAAGGGAGGGTACAGGTTATTATTTGAAAGCTCTTTCTCTGTCTCCTTAAAACTGGTGTTTGGTTTATTAAAAAAATACGGGTTTGCCTAGAGGGAAATGTTATTTAAGGATTTAACTTTCTTTGTAGACTTGGAAATGTATGCCCAGGGGATTTGACAGAATTCACTTTCAGTTCTAGAGGGTTCTTAATGTTTATACAGTAATTTCAGTGCTGGTGAGGAGTTGGAAAGCAAACGGGCACTGTCAAACAGTTTAAGCACTTTTTATAAATGTCCTTCCTTGCAGTCCCTGTTGTAGCCTTAGAAATAACATTTTCTCCTCACAATTTTATTGTCTTCATTTGGCAAATGACAGGGATCACTGCTCCAGATTCCACTGTTGTGTGTTTTCAGTCAGTCTGTTGTTTGGTTATTTGTTTTTAAGTGCATCTATTAGATGAGTCCTAATATGACTTGACTTGCCCTGCAGTATAGCCCGAAGCATTGGAGGGCTGTTTTAAATCATGGTTATTTTTAATTTTGCTAACCCAGGAAGGTAAAGTTCAGCATTAAAACATCTGAAGATTTTTGAGGGGGTGGAAGGGGTGGGGAATCCCAAGCTAACAGACTCTGAAAGTGGAGTTATATTTTTTGTGAACCTTGTTTAGAAAAGGTTGTGTGAGAATCAATCTTGCAATGCCAAATATATATATATTTGTATATATATATATATATATATATATGTACAAGCGCTTAGTACAGTGCTCTGCACACAGTAAGCGCTCAATAAATACGATTGATTTTATATATATATATATATATGTATATATATATATAGCGCATCCTAATCGCAATGCAGTATTACTTGCTCGGAGGAATTTTTAAAGGCAACTTAGACATTTTCAGGATTTCCCAATTGCAGTTTAACCCAACTGTCATTAACCAGGATATGCTCTCACTTCCCTTCAGCCTTAAAAAAAAGAATCACCTGTATTTATTGTTCTAAAGTAAGCTTAAATGAGTGGGAAATTTTTGTTGGAGTACAGTGACTTAATTATTAATGAGAAGGCCATAACTCACTGGGCACTGGAACTGGTAAGCATTATTAGTAAGGTGACGGTTATCAACGGTAGCAGAAGACTGCAGTATGTGAGATCTTCCTCTCCAATCATCATCAATCGTATGTATTGAGCGCTTACTATGTGCAGAGCACTGTACTAAGCTCTTGGGAAGTACAAATTGGCAACAATCGAACTTGTCATCCGTATGACAGATTTTGGAATCACGAGTAAGTGATCCGTTTCTATATAGTTTCGCTCATCTGTGGTTTCCACTGCTTGTACTCCCGCGGAGAGGAATGCTTGATGCCTTAGCTTAGCAAAGCCTTTTAGGATGAGTGTGTGCTTTTTCCGGTGAAGAAGGAAATGTCTGATGGAAGTGATATCCATATGATAGTAGTGAGAATGGATGACACTCGATACTATCCTTTTCTGAAATCCAGCTCCGAATCCACTCCAGTTTCCAGGGATCTGAACAGAAAGCGATAAGAAACCGGGAGACTTAGTGCCGCTGCGGTGGCACCAGGTAGGTTAGAAAGTGCTAGAGGATTAGAAAGTTCTTCTCCCGCTGATCAATCAATCAATCGTATTTATTGAGCGCTTACTGTGTGCAGAGCACTGTACTAAGCGCTTGGGAAGTACAAGTTGGCAACATATAGAGACAGTCCCTACCCAACAGTGGGCTCACAGTCTAAATGCTGATATCGATGTGGAGGAAATTCATCCTTTCCCAGGGTGGATGCAAGAAAATACCATGCTGCCCTTCTTCCTCTACCACATCACACTGTCTCCAAACACACAATGTTGAGAAAATGTTCCCTATTTCTGCCATCATGTCCCGTCCAAAACGTGTAGCGGAAGCACATTTTGGAAAAGCCAAGCACACCAACTTCCATTCTGTAGTCTCAAGAATCATCCGCCTTTACTTTTTCAGCCAAGAATCCCGGCATCTCCAGACTAGGTTGATAAACAGAACGTTATTTAGGATTGCCCTAAAAGCTGATTTGGAGGTTTTAAAATCAATCAATCAATCAATCGTATTTATTGAGCGCTTACTGTGTGCAGAGCACTGTACTAAGGGCTTGGGAAGTACAAGTCGGCAACACATAAAAGGTAAAGCAGCAGCATTTGTCACTAAGGGGAAGATATTGAGCATAATGCATTTCTGTTTCATGACTTTATTTACTTCAAGGAGTGCGTTTGAGTAGGTGGGCGAAGACTTGATTAAAAACACACGCACACAAACAGCAGCTTCTGTCGTCATTATTAGGGTACGGTTCTTCTACTGGCTGCAATTAGCCAGCAAGAGTCATCAATGTGATGATTCTGGTCTGTATTCACCTGAAGTAGCAGTTTCTAAGATAGAAGATGGAAAGTTTCTGGGTAGAGCGTAAGGTATTTTCTAATTTGATCAAGGTGGTGATACAATGGTGAGTCAGTGTGTCATTATTGGGCAGTTAATGGGATTTGTCTGCTCCGTGAAGGTGGCATTTTTAAAATCAAAATATTTTTATTTCATTAAGTATACCCTGATATTGAGCATCCCAATAAAGGGCAGGCAAAAGTAGCTGCAAAGAAACAGCATTTGTTAAAAACCATCTCAAACAACCATGAATTTGCCTTCAGAGGATTTTGATTTTCCCCCTTTTAGACTGTGAGCCCACTTTTGGGTAGGGACTGTCTCTATATGTTGCCAACTTGTACTTCCCAAGCGCTTAGTACAGTGCTCTGCACACAGTAAGCGCTCAATAAATGCGATTGATGATGATGATGAAGAGTTCTTTAGGCGTTGCTTTTGAAATGAGCTCTTTCGCTCCTTAATAGTCTCACTAAAATGCTAAGCTCTGTATTTGTGTCTGTCCGTGGCCTTCCTCCTGCAGACCAGTTTTCCTTTCCATTAAATCTTCTGGTGAAGTTGTAATCCCGGATATGTTATATTTGCTCTTAGTAATGGTAGTAAGGTGTGTAAATCCAATATTATGCATTCCCGGCGATCCAGAGTATGAACTGGTGTATGAGGAAAGGAGCTTGTAAAACGCACATAAAACCGAGCTATTGGAACGGCCAGCTAGAAAATGATCGGCAATCAGGTATTTCTGAAAGTTTTCTGTTGAATATTTCAATATTTATGATCAAATTAGGAGGCCAGTCCGCAGCCAATATCTTAAATCAGGGCAGACATTTGCTAATTGCCTTACTGGAAGCCAGAAACAAACAGACTGAATTCTGTTAGAATAATTGAACAACTGATTGTATTTACTAAACATTTACTATGCACCAAGAGAAGCAGATCGGGTACAGCCGCCGGCCCACAGGGCCCACCGCCTAAGCAGGAGGCAGAGCGGGTATTTTATTCCCATTTTACGGATTAGGAAACCGTGGTCCAGAGAAGTCAAGTTACCTGCCAAAGCTCGTGCGGTGGGCACAGGTGTTGCTGGGACTAGAAACAAATTCTCCTGGGTTCTGTGCTCTTTTCACTAGGAAGGAGCAGCCTCGGCTATCGCTGAAAATGGGTGCTCGTCCTTCCCAAGCGCTTAGTACAGTGCTCTGCACACAGCGCTCAATAAATATGATTGATTGATTGATTGCTCGGCCTAATCTGTTGAGGTACAAACGCAAAAACAGCGCTTTCACATGAAAAGAGTGAGTAGACGAACGTCTAATTTCTGTTTCAGCATTTGTCATAAGTCTTCTGTGCAACTCCTGAAGGAGACCGTGTCTGGAAACGTTCAGCCGGATTTTGTGGTACGTATTCCTTGCCTGTCAATGGGTCAGTCGTATTTATTGAGCACCTACTGTGTGCTCTGTCTCCCCCTTTTAGACTGTGAGCCCACTGTTGGGTAGGGACTGTCTCTATATGTTGCCAATTTGTACTTCCCAAGCGCTTAGTACAGTGCTCTGCACATAGTAAGCGCTCAATAAATACGATTGATGATGATGATGATGCAGAGCACTGAACTGAGCGTTTGGGAGAAGCAGGGTGGCTTAGTGGAAGGAGCCCGGGCTTGGGAATCAGAGGTCACGGGTTCTAATCCCAGCTCTGTCACTTCTAGACTGTGAGCCCACTGTTGGGTAGGGACTCTCTATATCAATCAATCAATCAATCAATCATATTTATTGAGCGCTTACTGTGTGCAGAGCACTGTACTAAGCGCTTGGGAAGTACAAGTTGGCAACATATAGAGACAGTCCCTACCCAACAGCAGGCTCACAGTCTAAAAGGGGGAGACAGAGAACAAAACCAAACATACTAACAAAATAAAATAAATAGAACAGATATGTACAAGTAAGATAAATAGAGTAATAAGATAAATAGAGTAATAGAGTAATAAGATAAATAGAGTAATAAGATAGAGTAATAGATAAATAGAGTACAGAGAACAAAACCAAGCATACTAACAAAATAAAATAAATAGAATAGATATGTACAAGTAAAATAAATAGAGTAATAAATATGTATAAACATATATACAGGATGTACATATACAGATATATACAAACATATATACATCTATATGTTGCCAACTTGTACTTCCCAAGCGCTTAGTACAGTGCTCTGCACACAGTAAGTGCTCAATAAATACAATTGATTGATTGTCAGCTGTGTGACTTTGGGCAAGTCACTTCACTTCTCTGTGCCTCAGTTACCTTATGTGTAAAATGGGGATTAAGACTGTGAGCCCCATGTGGGACAACCTGATGACCTTGTATCCCCCCAGCGATTAGAACAGTGCTTGGCACATAGTAAGCGCTTAACAAATGCCATTATTATTATTATTATTATCATCACAGCACAACAATTGCCTAGTGCACAACACAATTGCCTAGTGGAAAGAACACAAACCTGGGATTACGAAGGACCTGGATTCTAATCCCAGCTCTGTCACTTGTCTGCTGTGTGACCTTGGACAAGTCACTTAATTTCTCTGGACCTCAGTTACCTCATCGGTGAAATGGGGATTAAGATTGTAAACTCCTTGTGGGACACAGGCTGTGCCAACGTGATTATTTTAAATCTACCCCAGTGCTTAGTACGGTGCCTGGCATGTAGCGTTTAACAAATACCTTTTAAAAAACTCAGTGCCATTTTTAGGAAAATTTTAAATCTGCTGATTTACCAACTCATACGTCATCATCATCATCATCAATCGTATTGAGCGCTTACTGTGTGCAGAGCACTGTACTAAGCGCTTGGGAAGTACAAGTTGGCAAAATATAGAGACGGTCCCTACCCAACAGTGGGCTCACTACTAGTCAGTAAAACTAGTAAAAACCAGTAAAACCTACTAGTAAAACTAAAAAATCACACACAAAAAATCTTTTCTGAAAGAGTTTTGGTCAGAAAGATGAAAGCTTAGTATCAGGTTGGTCTTGGAAAGAGGACTAGGACCAAGCGCTTAGTACAGTGCTCTGCACATAGTAAGCGCTAAATAAATACGATTGATTGATTGATTGACTATTGTAAGAAAGGGAGGGGAATATCGTGATGGTCAACTTGGAAATTAATAAATTACGTTCATTTTTATCAGTTTACTGAGTTAATTATAATGGAATATTCCCTTTGTGCGTTTACGTTCATTTTTATTAGTTTACTGAGTTAATTATAATGGAATATTCCCTTTCTCTGTGCGTGGCCGTTTGGGGGATCAGGCACCTGCGAGGTTTTATGGACTAGAACTGCATAAATGAATAAAGAACGAATGATATGGATTAACACCTCTCCAGCTGAACTTTGAAATGTGATGTCCCTTCCTTTGTCACTTTCCTCAGTAGTCTTAGCAGGCATTAGTGGTTTCTGTTTAAGCAGGCATTAAGCAACTGGATTTGTGATGAACATGAAGCTATAGCAGAAGAAATATGAAAGCCTTCACTTCCTTATACCCTTCAGCCTAGTTATGAAAAAAATGTTATCCCAATAAAGCATCAAGCAATCCCAATTCCAATCTAACATACTTATTCCTGACTGCAGGTCTATGCATTTCCAAGGATTTTGAATTCTTCGGAATTTAAATGATGTATACATGCTGTACACATTTAGACTGTGAGCCCACTGTTGGGTAGGGACTGTACTGTCTCTACATGTTGCCAATTTGTACTTCCCAAGCGCTTAGTACAGTGCTCTGCACATAGTAAGCGCTCAATAAATACGATTGATGATGATCCTAGGATTAGAGTGTTTTATTTCAGGTGCTGTGAGCCCACTGTGGGGTAGGGACTGTCTCTATATGTTGCCAACTTGTACTTCCCAAGCGCTTAGTACAGTGCTCTGCACACAGTAAGCGCTCAATAAATACGATTGATTGATTGTTTTTTACTAATCAATCAATCATATTTATAAGGAATTTCCTAGAGGAATTAAGTCTCAGGAGTTACATCAACTGCTCATGTTTTAATTACAGTAAATAGTCGTGTATGAGATAAAGATATTTGTTTAAGAGAAGTATTCTCATCACTGTGTATGGCTGTCTGATCAATCAATCATATTGAGCGCTTACTGTGTGCAGAGCACTGTACTAAGCGCTTGGGAAGTCCAAGTTGGCAACATATAGAGACGGTCCCTACCCAACAGTGGGCTCACAGTCTAGAGGGGGGAGACAGAGAACAAAACAAAACATAGTAACAAAATAAAATAAATAGAATAGATAAGTACAAGTAAAAAAAAGTCTGGCTTTTTTGTGCACTTTTGAAGTTACAACGTGAGCCTAAATGCACTAATCAATCAATCTGTATTTATGGAGCATTTACTGTGTGCAGAGCAGTGTAGTAAAATTTAGGATTTCCATCTTTAGCTAGAGGGTGTGGGGGCGGCTCTACAGCTGTTTCCCATATTGGTTTGTTTGGGAAACCTTGCCGGAGGTTAGTGCCACAGGAGGGGAATACAAAAGATAGTTGATTTCTGGAAGCCCAGTCTGCCAGTTTGGCAAGTTGGAAAGCATAATTTGGGCCAGCCGGGGCCGATGAGGTTAGTTTTTAGCCTGGCAGTTAAAGTCTTCAGGCTTAGGACACAATTGAGTCCTTAAAACTGTGTCATCAAAAAGTTGTAATGCACCACCAATTTTTCCTAGGAATCGTGTTCCTGGGATTAGAATCCAGGTCCTTTGTAATCCCAGGTTTGCACTCTCTCCACTAGGCAGTTGTGTTGTCCACTAGGCAATAGTTGTGCTGATAATAATAATAATAATAATAATGGCATTTGTTAAGCGCTTACTATGTGCCAAGCACTGTTTTAAGCGCTGGGGGGATGGATACAAGGTGGGTTCCCGATTAAGGCCAGATACCCCCACTTCCCGCCTTCCTCAGCTCCCACCCCATCCCGTCTCCTTTGTCTCCTCACTCCTTCCCCTAAGGAGTTTGTGTTCTGTATTTGGCTTTGGCCGCTTGTCCACTGGGACAGTGAAACCAAAGGCCTGGGCAAGTGCTTAGTACAGTGCTCTGCACACAGTAAGCGCTCAATAAATACAATTGATGACGGTGACAGTGGAGGAGATAAGCAGAAAAGTGGCAGCACACTCTTTCGATCAGTCGGTCGTGTTTATTGAGCGCTTACGGTGTGCCGAGCACTGTACTAAACGCTCGGGAGACAAGCAGCATGGCCTAAGGGATAAAGCATGGGCCTGCGAGTCTAAAGGACCTGAGTTCCACCCCTGACTCTGCCACTTGTCTGTTGCGTGTCCTTGGACAAGTCACTTAACTCCTCTATGCCTGTTACCTCATCTGTAAAATGGGGATTAATAATATTAATATTATTAATTAGTAATTAATATTAATATTATAATGATATTTGTTAAGCGCCAAGCACTGTTCTAAGCGCTGGGGGGGATATAAGGTAGATTGTCCCACGCGGGGCTCGCAGTCATAATCCTCATTTTACAGATGAGGGAACTGAGGCACAGAGAAGTTGTGACTTGCCCAAAGTCACGCAGCTGACAAGTGGCGGCGCCGGGATTAGAACCCAAGACCTCTGACTCCCAAACCCGGGCTCTTTCCGCTGAGCCACGCTGCTTCTCATAAAACTAAGATTAAGATAAGGTTAAGATTTTGAGACCCTTGTGGGACATGGGCTATGTCCAACCTGATTACTTTGTATCTACCCCAGCGCTTAGAACAGTGCCGGGAACATAGTAAGCATATAAATACCGGAAAAAAACGGAAAAAACCTCTCCATCAACTGGTTCTTTTCTCCATGGCCTTTGCATAACCAAAGATTAAAAGGTCTTTTAAAGATTAAAAGGTCTTTTAATCCCAGCTTTAGCTTTCCAGGGCAAACTGAAGCAGCAGGTGCATATGTGTACCCCCTTTCCCATTTTTCCAGGGAAAAGGAAGGAAAGCATTGAGGCTCTTGATATATATGTGTATATATATATATATAAAATTCAAATATATTTGAACATATTGAATATATTATATTCAATATAATATAATTATATATCAATTAATATATATTAATTGATATATATTTGAATATATTGAATATATTATATTCAATATATAATTATATATCAATTTATATATATATATATAAATTGGCTTGTGTGCCTGGAAGTGGAGCTAGGCAGGAATAGCTGGTGAGTTGTGGACTGGGATTTGAACCCACGACCTGTGACTCCAAAGCCCGTGCTCTTTCCACTGAGCCACGCTGCTTCCCTTTATGTGAAGCACGCTTCTTCACTTCTGTATATATCTGGAATGTATTTATTTATTCATTCACTTATTTATGTATGTATATTAATATCTGTCTCCCCCTCTAGACTGTGGACTTGTTGTGGGCAGGGAATATGTCTGTTGATTTTTATATTGCGCTCTCCCAAGCGCTTAGTACACTGGACACCTGTCCACATGTTTTGTTTTGTTGTCTGTCTCCCCCTTCTAGACTGTGAGCCCGTTGGTGGGTAGGGACCGTCTCTAGATGTTGCCAACTTGTACTTCCCAAGCGCTTAGTACAGTGCTCTGCACACAGTAAGCGCTCAATAAATACGATTGAATGAATGAATGACTGCCACATAAATTCTAAAAGGCTCTTTTAACCCATATTGGTTTAGATCCCATGTGCTTTAATGTGTTGATCAATCGTATTTATTGAGCGCTTACTTTGTGCAGAGCACTGTACTAAGCGCTTGGGAAGTCCAAGTTGGCAACATATAGAGACGGCCCCTACCCAACAGCGGGCTCATGGTCTAGAAGAGACTTACTCAGAGACTTACTCATCAGGACAGATCAGAAACCTTATAGACAGCAAAATTAATCAGTCAATCAATCAATCAGTCGTATTTATTGAGCGCTTACTGTGTGCAGAGCACTGTACTAAGCGCTTGGGAAGTCCAAGTTGGCAACATATAGAGACGGCCCCTACCCAACAGCGGGCTCACGGTCTAGAAGAGACTTACTCAGAGACTTACTCATCAGGACAGATCAGAAACCTTATAGACAGCAAAATTAATCAGTCAATCAATCAATCAATCGCATTTATTGAGCGCTTACCGTGTGCAGAGCACTGTACTAAGCGCTTGGGAAGTCCAAGGCAGCTGTTGTATGAAGAGCACCGAACTAAGTGCTTGCATTTGCCCCCCAAGGAATTTACAATCTGGTGGGTATTTTCTATTCTATCTCTTCAGGGCAGTCGATGTCCCTATAACGTCTTTTGGGTCTCCCTTCAAAACAGAAAAGGAAATAGTACAAAGTTAAGAATAAGGCCAATTCTGTAAGCACTTTCCACCTAGTTTATCGAACCACTTTATCCATCTAAAAATATAAAATTCATGAGCCTAATAAGTAAGGTTTTTTACTCTGGATTGAAAAAGACCTCAGATCTTTCACTTCTTACCTTTATACGATTTTTCCGTTGATTCCTATCTGTCTTATATGCATCATGCTGTAGTTTTGCTGGAGTCTATGCTCAGGGATATTCAGCTATCTGTACATATTTATTACTCTATTTATTTTACTTGTACATATCTATTCTATTTATTTTATTTTGTTAGTATGTTTGGTTTTGTTCTCTGTCTCCCTCTTTTAGACTGCGAGCCCATTGTTGGGTAGGGGCTGTCTCTAGATGTTGCCAACTTGTACTTCCCAAGCGCTTAGAACAGTGCTCTGCACACAGTAAGCGCTCAATAAATACGATTGATTGATTGATTGATTGATTTGTGATGCTGAGAGAAACTGCTTGGGTCTCTGAAATCCAGCCCACTCATTTTCTCCGGTAGTTCCAGCTACCTTTTCCCTGACATTTTTTTTTTTTTACCGGAGTTAAGACCCAAAACAGGTTAGAATTTCAGCTCCTCCCTGACTTTTAGTGGCGTAGTGAATTAAATGAAGAGAACGAGCGTCATGCCTCAGGAGAAACAAAGGGCAAAGACTCAAATCCTGTTTCGGTGGAGTCTCCCATCTAGAATAACTGTCAGAAGTCTTGTGGCGTCCTTAAAATCCTTGTGTCCTTTGACAGAGAAAACATGGTCTCCTCATTGTGAAAAGGAGAAATGTTCTTGCTGCAAAATTCTCCCCTGTACTTTGCCACCAAAGGCTTCCAAATCCTTTTCATTAGGAAAGAAAAGAAAATATCTGGGACAAAAGGAAAAGGTAGAACTTGCTTCGTGCAAACAACCTCCTGTGAGCCCACTGTTGGGTAGGGACAGCCTCTATATGTTGCCAACTTGGACTTCCCAAGCGCTTAGTCCAGTGCTCTGCACACAGTAAGCGCTCAATAAATACGATTGAATGAATGGAAGAGCACGGGCTTGGGAGTCAGAGGTCATGGGTTCAAAACCCGGCTCCGCCGCTTGTCAGCTGTGTGACTTTGGGCAAGTCACTTCACTTCTCTGGGCCTCAGTTCCCTCATCTGGAAAATGGGGATTAAGATTGTGAGCCCCCCGTGGGACAACCTGATTGCTTTGTATCCTCCACAGTGCTTTGCACATAGTAAGCGCTTAACACATACCACAGTTATTATTATTATTATTATTGGAAACCTGCGAGAAGGAATTGATTAAAGAAAAAAAAAGTGGTGTGCACGTAGTAGAGTGCACCACTCACTCTCAACTTCCAGGCTGTCCATCCCCTGGCCCCCTCCTACCTCACCTCCCTTCTGTCCTTCTGCAGCCCAGCCCGCACCCTCCGCTCCTCTGCCGCTAACCTCCTCACTGGGCCTCGTTGTCGCCCGTCCCGCCGTCGACCCCCGGCCCACGTCCTCCCCCGGGCCCGGAATGCCCTCTCTCCGCCCATCCGCCAAGCTCGCTCTCTTCTTCCCTTCAAAGCCCTACTGAGCGCTCACCTCCTCCAGGAGGCCTTCCCACACTCAACCCCCTCCTTCCTCTCCCACTCCTCCTCCTCCCCATCCCCCTCACCCTATCTCCTTCCCCTCCCCACAGCACCGGTATATATGTTTGTACAGATCTATTACTCTATTTTACTTGTACATATTTACTATTCTATTTATTTTGTTAGTAATGTGCGTTTAGCTTTAATTCTATTTGTTCTGACGACTTGACACCTGACCACGTGTTTTGTTTTGCTGTCTGTCTCCCCGCTTCTAGACTGTGAGCCTGTTGTTGGCTTTATGTTACCAACTTGTACTTCCCAGGTGCTTAGTACAGTGCTCTGCACACAGTAAGTGCTCAATAAATACGATTGAATGAATGAATGAATGTATGAATACGAATGAATGAATGAATAAATAAATACGATTGAATGAATTGTGAATGAATGAATGTGATTGAATGAATGTGATTGAATGAATGAATGAATACTATTGAATGAATGAATGAATAAATACGATTGAATGAATATGAATGAATGAATACGATTGAATGAATGAATATGATTGAATGAATGTATGAATGCGATTGAATGAATGAATAAATAAATACGATTGAATGAATGAATGTGAATGAATGAATACGATTGAATGAATGAATACGATTGAATGAATGTATGAATACGATTGAATGAATAAATAAATTTGATAGAATGAATATGAATGAATAAGATTGAATGAATACGATTGAATGAATGAATAAATAAATATGATTGAATGAATGAATAAATAAATGCGATGAATGAATGAATATGAATGAATGAATATGATTGAATGAATAAATAAATATGATTGAATGAATGAATAAATAAATGCGATTGAATGAATGAATATGAATGAATGAATATGATTGAATGAATGAATATGATTGAATGAATAAATATGATTGAATGAATGAATAAATATGATTGAATGAATGAATATGAATGAATGAATATGAATGAATGAATACGATTGAATGAATGTATGAATAAATATGATTGAATGAATGAATATGAATGAATGAATGAATATGATTGAATGAATGAATGTATGAATTAATTATTAATCAATGAATGAATAAATAGATACGTTTGAATGAATGAATGAATACGAATGAATGAATACGATTGAATGAATGAATAAATAAATACGATTGAATGAATGAATACGAATGAATGAATGCGATTGAATGAACGAATACTATTGAATGAATGTATGAATACGATTGAATGAATGAATGATAAATACGGTTGAATGAATGAATAAATACGATTGAATGAAAAGGGGGCGCTGCATCGCTTTAGACGGGGCGAACGTAGGCGCCAGCTAGGCGCATGCGCGCGCGCTCCCCCCCTCCACCCAATCACGAGTTGCGGAACCTCCTGACCCGCGACCTCAGCAGCGTCACGTGACGGGGGCGACTCCCCTTTTTCCCTCCCCCCTCCCTCCGGCTCATACCACCTCGCCCACCCGACAGGAGGCGCGCCCCTCCCTTCGATCCGCCACAATAAACGATAGGCGCCAAAGACATCCGCCACCCCCGTCGTAGTCCCCAACCTTTCTCTATTAATCTTTCAAATGAGGCCCGATCCGGTTTTTTTTTTTCCCGGCCGCTTTTAAAAAGCGATCCCCCCCGCGACGTGACGTGGTTTGTTCCAGTCGCCAGCCTCCTCGGCGAGGGGTGGGCGACGCCACTGTTGCTTGGAGGGGGAGGGCGGAAGAAAGAAAGGGAGGGGACTGTTTTATTTGGAAGCAGGAGGTGCTTTGTGGTTGAGAGGGAGTTAAATTGGGAAAGGGGAGGAAGGATCTGAGTTTAAGGCGTCGTCGTGGGGAGGAGGAGGGGATCGGGGATGGTCCTATGAGGGTGGGTCCCCCCCCGAGCGTGCGAGAATGGTTTGTTCCGGGCCGTGTCAGGCGCCTCTGGCTCATGGCGGGGGTTGCCCGACCTGCTGGACCAGGGGGAGGAGGTGAGGCCTGCTGCCCGAGTGGGGGGCCGTCACGGGGGGCACAGGGGGCTCAAAAGGCCGGGAATTCCACCTGGAAAAATGGGAAAAGGTGGGAAAAGGGACTGGCAAGCCCCTTTTATCCATTCATTCATTCAGTCATTGATTGAGCGCTTACTGTGTGCAGACCACTGGACTAAGCTCTTGGGAAGTCCAAGTTGGCAACATCTAGAGACGATCAATCGTATTTATTGGGCGCTTACTGTGTGCAGAGCACTGGACTAGGCGCTTGGGAAGTCCAAGTTGGCACCATCTGGAGACGGTCAATCAATCAATCAATTAATCGTATTGAGCGCTTACTGTGTGCAGAGCACTGGACTAAGCTCTTGGGAAGTCCAAGTTGGCAACATCTAGAGACGGTCAATCAATCAGTCAGTCGTATTTATTGGGCGCTTACTGTGCGCAGAGCACTGGACTAAGCGCTTGGGAAGTCCAAGTTGGCAACATCTAGAGACGGTCAATCAATCAATCAATCGTATTTATTGAGCGCTTACTGTGTGCAGAGCACTGGACTAAGCGCTTGGGAAGTAAAAGTTGGCACCATCTGGAGACGGTCAATCAATCAATCATTTATTGGGCGCTTACTGTGTGCAGAGCACTGGACTAGGCGCTTGGGAAGTCCAAGTTGGCAACATCTACAGACGGTCAATCAATCAATCAATCGTATTTATCGGGCGCTTACTGTGTGCAGAGCACTGGACTAGGCGCTTGGGAAGTACAAGTTGGCAACATCTGGAGACGGTCAATCAATCGTATTTATTGGGCGCTTACTGTGTGCAGAGCACTGGACTAAGCGCTTGGGAAGTAAAAGTTGGCAACATCTAGAGATGGTCAATCAATCAATCAATCGTATTTATTGGGCGCTTACTGTGTGCAGAGCACTGGACTAAGCGCTTGGGAAGTACAAGTTGGCAACATCTAGAGACGGTCAATCAATCAGTCAGTCGTATTTATTGGGCGCTTACTGTGTGCAGGGCACTGGACTAGGCGCTTGGGAAGTACAAGTTGGCAACATCTAGAGACGGTCAATCAATCAATCGTATTTACTGGGCGCTTACTGTGTGCAGAGCACTGGACTAAGCGCTTGGGAAGTAAAAGTTGGCACCATCTGGAGACGGTCAATCAATCAATCATTTATTGGGCGCTTACTGTGTGCAGAGCACTGGACTAGGCGCTTGGGAAGTCCAAGTTGGCAACATCTACAGACGGTCAATCAATCAATCAATCGTATTTATCGGGCGCTTACTGTGTGCAGAGCACTGGACTAGGCGCTTGGGAAGTACAAGTTGGCAACATCTGGAGACGGTCAATCAATCGTATTTATTGGGCGCTTACTGTGTGCAGAGCACTGGACTAAGCGCTTGGGAAGTCAAAGTTGGCAACATCTAGAGATGGTCAATCAATCAATCAATCGTATTTATTGGGCGCTTACTGTGTGCAGGGCACTGGACTAGGCGCTTGGGAAGTACAAGTTGGCAACATCTAGAGACGGTCAATCAATCAATCGTATTTACTGGGCGCTTACTGTGTGCAGAGCACTGGACTAAGCGCTTGGGAAGTAAAAGTTGGCACCATCTGGAGACGGTCAATCAATCAATCATTTATTGGGCGCTTACTGTGTGCAGAGCACTGGACTAGGCGCTTGGGAAGTCCAAGTTGGCAACATCTACAGACGGTCAATCAATCAATCAATCGTATTTATCGGGCGCTTACTGTGTGCAGAGCACTGGACTAGGCGCTTGGGAAGTACAAGTTGGCAACATCTGGAGACGGTCAATCAATCGTATTTATTGGGCGCTTACTGTGTGCAGAGCACTGGACTAAGCGCTTGGGAAGTCAAAGTTGGCAACATCTAGAGATGGTCAATCAATCAATCAATCGTATTTATTGGGCGCTTACTGTGTGCAGAGCACTGGACTAAGCGCTTGGGAAGTAAAAGTTGGCAACATCTAGAGACGGTCAGTCAATCAATCAGTCGTATTTATTGAGCGCTTACTGTGTGCAGAGCACTGGACTAAGCGCTTGGGAAGTACAAGTTCGCAACACCTAGAGCCGGTCCCTCCCCAACAGCGGGCTCACAGGCTAGGAGGGGGAGACAGACAACAAAAAGCCCAGTGTTGGGTAGGGACTGTATATGTTGCCAACTTGGACTTCCCAAGCGCTTAGTACAGTGCTCTGCACACAGTAAGCGCTCAATAAATACGATTGATTGGTTGATTGATTGATTGAGAGGGCCAGGGAGGGCGGGGGAAGCCGGGCCCAGGGCCTGACGTCGAAGAGAGGGGGCCGAAGGCCCATCGAATAATAGTAATAATGACAATTATTTATTTATTGAGCGCTTACTGTGTGCAGAGCACTGGACTAAGTGCTTGGGAAGTCCAAGTTGGCCACATCTAGAGACGGTCCCTACCCAACAGCGGGCTCACAGTCTACAAGGGGGAGGCAGACAACAAAAAGCCCACTGTTGGGTAGGGACTGTTTCTAGATGTTGCCAACTTGGACTTCCCAAGCGCTTAGTACAGTGCTCTGCACACAGTAAGCGCTCAATAAATACGATTGATTGATTGATTGATTGAGAGGGCCGGGGAGGGCGGCGGAAGCCGGGTCCAGAGGCTGACGTCGAAGAGAGGGTGCCGAAGGCCCATCGAATAATAGTAATAATGACAATTATTCATTAATTCAATCGTATTTATTGAGCGCTTACTGTGTGCAGAGCACTGAACTAAGTGCTTGGGAAGACACGTTGGCAACATATAGAGGGCAGGCTGTGGAGGACTCACTCTGGCACCTGAGTATTCATTCAATCGTATTTATTGAGTGCTTACTGTGGGCAGAGCACTGGACTAAGCGCTTGGGAAGGACACGTTGGCAACATCTAGAGGGCAGGCTGTGGAGGACTCACTCTGGCACCTGAACATTCATTCATTCATTCATTCATTTAATCGTATTTATTCATTCATTCAATCGTATTTATTGAGCGCTTACTGTGTGCAGAGCACTGGACTAAGCGCTTGGGAAGGACAAGTTGGCAACATATCGAGGGCAGGCTGTGGAGGACTCACTCTGGCACCTGAGTATTCATTCATTCAATCGTATTTCTTGAGCGCTTCCTGTGTGCAGAGCACTGGACTAAGCGCTTGGGAAGGACACGTTGGCAACATCTAGAGGGCAGGCTGTGGAGGACTCACTCTGGCATCTGAGTATTCAGTCATTCATTCAATCGTATTCATTCATTCAATCGTATTTATTGAGCGCTTACTGTGTGCAGAGCACTGTACTAAGCGCTTGGGAAGGACACGTTGGCAACATCTAGAAGGCAGGCTGTGGAGGACTCTGGCACCTGAGTATTCATTCAATCGTATTTATTGAGTGCTTACTGTGTGCAGAGCACTGGACTAAGCGCTTGGGAAGGACAAGGTAGCAACATATAGAGGGCAGGATGTGGAGAACTCACTCTGGCATCTGAGTATTCATTCATTCATTCAATCGTATTCATTCATTCAGTCGTATTTATTGAGCGCTTACTGTGTGCAGAGCACTGGACTAAGAGCTTGGGAAGTACAAGTTGGCAACATAGAGAGGGCAGGCTGTGGAGAACTCACTCTGGCACCTGAGTATTCGTTCATTCAGTCGTATTTATTGAGCGCTTACTGTGTGCAGAGCACTGGACTAAGCGCTTGGGAAGTACAAGTTAGCAACATACAGAGGGCAGGCTGTGGAGAACTCACTCTGGCACCTGGGTATTCATTCAATCTTATTCATTCATTCAATCTTATTCATTCATTCAATCGTTTTTATCCAGCGCTTACTGTGTGCAGAGCACTGTACTAAGCGCTTGGGAAGTACACATTAACAGCATATAAAGGGCAGGCTGTGGAGAACTCTCTGGCACCTGAGTATTCATTCATTTATTCATTCAATTGTATTCAATCGTACTGAGTGCTTACTGTGTGCAGAGCACTGGACTAAGCGCCTGGGAAGTACAAGGTGGCAACGTAGAGAGACGGTCCCTACCCAACAGTGGGCTCACAGTCTATTTTTTGAGCACTTACTGTGTGCAGAGCACTGGACTAAGCGCTTGGGAAGTACAGGGTAGCAGCATCTGGAGGGCAGGCTGTGGAGAATTCACTCTGGCATCTGAGTATTCATTCATTCAATCGTATTTATTGAGCGCTTACTGTGTGCAGAGTACTGGACTAAGCGCTTGGGAAGTACAAGTTGGCAACATAGATGGTCCCTACCCAACAGTGGGCTCACAGTCTATTTATTGAGCGCTTACCATTTGCAGAACACTGTACTAAGTGCTTGGGAAGTACACGTTAGCAACATATAGAGGGCTGGCTGTGGAGAACTCACTCTGGCATCTGAGTATTCCGACTGCCAGGGTTATTTGGGAAATTGGCCCCCTTTTTCCCTCTCCTTCTCCCCATCCCCTCCCGCCCTACCTCCTTCCCCTCCCCACAGCACCTGTATATCTGTTTGTACAGATTTATTACTCTATTCTACCTGTACATATTTACTATTCCATTCATTTCGTTAATGATGTGCATCTAGCCTTATTTCCATTTATTCTGGCGACTTGACACCTGTCTGCATGTTTTGTTTTGTTGCCTTTCTCCCCCTTCTAGACTGTGAGCCCGCTGTTGGGTAGGGACCGTCTCTAGATGTTGCCAACTTGGACTTCCCAAGCGCTTAGTACAGTGCTGTGCACACAGTAAGCACTCAATACAATTGAATGAATGAATGAATTGGCACGCCCCGTGAAATGGTACAGTTATTGGCACAAAGGTTCCGTGTTTCAGCACAAGAAGGCTAAAAAACCCAAAGAGGGAGGCCTATGAAAGAGGAAATAGAGAAGTCGTAGTAAAATCTGCGTGACCCATTTGCTTACTTTGGGTGTGAACTTTCATGCACAGTACACACCAAACTGATCATATAAGCAACGTTTGGGTGCTGTATTTTACTGGTCAGATAGGACAAAACTGCTTTCTCCCCATTTCCCTCTAAGAGTTTATGTTCTGTATTTGATAATAATAATAATAATAATAATATTTATTAAGCAACGAAACTGCTTTCTCCCCATTTCCCTTTGAGTTTATGTTCTGTATTTGATGATAATAATGATAATAATATTTATTAAGCGCTTACCATGTGCCAAGCACTGTTCTAAGCACTGGGGAGGTTACAAGGTGACCAGGTTGTCCCACGTGGGGCTCACAGTCTTCATCCCCATTTTACAGATGAGGTAACTGAGGCCCAGAGAAGTGAAGTGACTTGCCCAAAGTCACATAGCTGACACATGGCAGAGCCGGAATTTGAACCCATGACCTCTGACTCCAGAGCCCGGGCTCTTTCCACTGAGCCACGCTACTTCTAATAAAACTTCGTTTTAGGTCAATAGGAATGTAATCAGGATGACTAAATCAGGTCCTCTAAGCATAATGTATTCAATTGACCTTACTATTAAAAAAAACAACTGAGCACTGATAATGAAGTTAACCTAATGGCAGGGGGGGTATTCTGACCACTCCAAGCATACATACAAACTGCCTTTGTTGTGATATCAATCAATCAATCGTATTTATTGAGCACTTACTGTGTGCAGAGCACTGTACTAAGCGCTTGGGAAGTACAAGTTGGCAACATATAGAGACGGTCCCTACCCAACAGCGGGCTCACAGGCTAGAAGGGGGAGGCAGAGAACAAAACAAAACATATTAACAAAATAAAATAAATAGAATAGATACGTACAAGTAAAATAAATAAATAAATAGAGTAATAAATAGAGTAATATCATGTTTGTTTTGCTGTTCTTGGCACCGCTTTCACTTTTGTCTCTATGGTTCCTGCTCCTCTTGAAACTTTTCAAAAAGAATCGGGCCTTTCTTGAGCGTCATGTTCAATGCTGACCTGTCTGGTGCAGTTTTCTTGCAGCTTTCAATTTATATGTCAGACCTTCTGCGCCTTAACTTTATTGCATACTTCCCCCTGCCCTCTTGTAATCAGTTACTGAATCTCAGCTGACTTTGGGTCACCTTCATTCTCTTCACATCCCCTTCCCAGATGAAGTCGCATGGAGGTGAACAAAACTTCAGTGGCAGGAGACAGTTTTCAGTTTATATGTCAGACCATCTGTGCCTTAACTTTATTGCATACTTCCCCCTGCCCCCTTGTTTTCGGTTACTGAATCTCATCTGACTTTGGGTCACCTTTATTCTCTTCACATCCCCTTCCCAGATGAAGTCGCATGGAGGTGAACAAAACTTCAGTGGCAGGAGACCGTTTTCAGTTTATATATCAGACCGTCTGCGCCTTAACTTTATTGCATACTTCCCCCTGTCCCCTTGTTTTCACTTACTGAATCTCAGCTGACTTTGGGTCACCTTCATCCTCTTCACATCCCCTTCCCAGATGAAGTCGCGTGGAGGTGAACAAAACTTCAGTGGCAGGAGACAGTTTTCAGTTTATGTGTCAGACCGTCTGCGCCTTAACTTTATTGCATACTTCCCCCTGCCCTCTTGTAATCAGTTACTGAATCTCAGCTGACTTTGGGTCACCTTCATCCTCTTCACATCCCCTTCCCAGATGAAGTCACATGGAGGTGAACAAAACTTCAGTGGCAGGAGACAGTTTTCAGTTTATAAGTCAGACCGTCTGCGCCTTAACTTTATTGCATACTTCCTCCTGCCCTCTTATCAGTTACTGAATCTCAGCTTACTTTGGGTCACCTTCATCCTCTTCACATCCCCTTCCCAGATGAAGTCGCATGGAGGTGAACAAAACTTCAGTGGCAGGAGACAGTTTTCAGTTTATATATCAGACCGTCTGCGCCTTAACTTTATTGCATACTTCCCCCTGTCCCCTTGTTTTCACTTACTGAATCTCAGCTGACTTTGGGTCACCTTTATTCTCTTCACATCCCCTTCCCAGATGAAGTCGCATGGAGGTGAACAAAACTTCAGTGGTAGGAGACAGTTTTCAGTTTATATGTCAGACCTTCTGCGCCTTAACTTTATTGCATACTTCCCCCTGCCCTCTTATCAGTTACTGAATCTCAGCTGACTTTGGGTCACCTTCATCCTCTTCACATCCCCTTCCCAGATGAAGTCACATGGAGGTGAACAAAACTTCAGTGGCAGGAGACAGTTTTCAGTTTGTATGTCAGACCATCTGCGCCTTAACTTTATTGCATACTTCCCCCTGCCCCCTTGTTTTCAGTTACTGAATCTCAGCTGACTTTGGGTCACCTTCATTCTCTTCACATCCCCTTCCCAGATGAAGTCGCATGGAGGTGAACAAAACTTCAGTGGCAGGAGACAGTTTTCAGTTTATATGTCAGACCATCTGTGCCTTAACTTTATTGCATACTTCCCCCTGCCCCCTTGTTTTCAGTTACTGAATCTCAGCTGACTTTGGGTCACCTTCATCCTCTTCACATCCCCTTCCCAGATGAAGTCGCATGGAGGTGAACAAAACGTCAGTGGCAGGAGACAGTTTTCAGTTTATAAGTCAGACCGTCTGCGCCTTAACTTTATTGCATACTTCCCCCTGCCCCCTTATTTTCAGTTACTGAATCTCAGCTGACTTTGTGTCACCTTCATTCTCTTCACATCCCCTTCCCAGATGAAGTCATGTGGAGGTGAATAAAACTTCAGTGGCAGGAGACATTTTCAGTTTATATGTCAGACTGTTTCAGTGGCAGGAGACAGTTTTCAGTTTATATGTCAGACCGTCTGCGCCTTAACTTTATTACATACTTCCCCCTTCGCCCCTGTTTTCAGTTACTGAATCTCAGCTTACTTTGGGTCACCTTCATCCTCTTCACATCCCCTTCCCAGATGAAGTCGCATGGAGGTGAACAAAACTTCAGTGGTAGGAGACAGTTTTCAGTTTATGTCAGACCGTCTGCGCCTTAACTTTATTGCATACTTCCCCCTTCCCCCCTGTTTTCAGTTACTGAATCTCAGCTGACTTTGGGTCACCTTTATTCTCTTCACATCCCCTTCCCAGATGAAGTCGCATGGAGGTGAACAAAACTTCAGTGGTAGGAGACAGTTTTCAGTTTATATGTCAGACCGTCTGCGCCTTAACTTTATTGCATACTTCCCCCTTCCCCCCTGTTTTCAGTTACTGAATCTCAGCTTACTTTGGGTCACCTTCATCCTCTTCACATCCCCTTCCCAGATGAAGTCGCATGGAGGTGAACAAAACTTCGGTGGTAGGAGACAGACTTCATTATTTCTGACTCTGTCTTTCCCCCTTGATATTCATTTTGATCTTTTAATTGGTGCCGGTGGAATTGTTCACAGAGTCAGGCTTGTCTTCTATATATCTCACAATCATAGAGGTTATTATTATGGTATTTGTGCAGCACTTACTATGTGCCAGGCACTGAACTAAGTGTTGCGATGGATACAAGCAAATCGGGTTGGACCCAGTCCTTGTCCCACGTGGGGCTCACAGTTTCAATCCCCGTTTTACAGACGAGGTAACTGAGGCACAGGGAAGTGAAGTGACTTGCCCAAGGGCACAAAGCAGACCAGTGGCGGAGCTGGGATTCGTACCCGTGACCCTTTTTGACTCCCGGGTTCGTGCTCTATCTACTAGCTCATGCTGCTTCTCCTAGACCACCACTTAGGATTGATGGTGGGATAATAGTGTAAATTAATTAATGTACGTATTGCACAATTTTGGGCCTAATTGCTTGGATAGCTGATGAGAAGGGCAGGAGGGTGGACACTTGGCCACTAACTGCCTGTGGTGTCTCTCATCTCTCCCTCAGTTGTCTCTCATCTCTCCCCCCAGCTCTGTCTCTCAACTGTCTCTCAAGTCTCCCCCCTCAGCTGTCTCTCTGGTGTCTCTCATCTCTCCCCGCTCAGCTCTGTCTCTCTGGTGCCTCTCATCTCTCCCCTCAGCTCTGTCTCTCAGCTGTCTCTCATCTCTCCCTCAGCTCTGTCTCTCTGGTGTCTCTCATCTCTCCCCTCAGCTCTGTCTCTCAGCTGTCTCTCATCTCTCCCCTCAGCTCTGTCTCTCAGCTGTCTCTCATCTCTTCCTCTACTCTGTCTCTCAGCTGTCTCTCAAGTCTCCCACCTCAGCTGTGTCTCTCTGGTGTCTCATCTCTCCCCTCAGCTGTGTCTCTCATCTCTCTCTCTGCTCTGTCTCTCATCTCTCCCCTCAGCTCTGTCTCTCAGCTGTCTCTCAAGTCTCCGCCCTCAGCTCTGTCTCTCTGGTGTCTCTCATCTCTCCCCTCAGCTCTGTCTCTCAGTTGTCTCTCATCTTGCCCTCTGCTCTGTCTCTCTGGTGTCTCTCATCTCTCCCCACTCAGCTCTGTCTCTCTGGTGTCTCTTATCTCTCCCCTCAGCTCTGTCTCTCAGCTGTCTCTCATCTCTCCCCTCAGCTCTGTCTCTCTGCTGTCTCTCAAGTCTCCCCCCTCAGCTCTGTCTCTCTGGTGTCTCTCATCTCTCCCCTCAGCTCTGTCTCTCATCTCTCCCTCAACTCTGTCTCTCAGCTGTCTCTCAAGTCTCTCCCCTCAGCTCTGTCTCTCTGGTGCCTCTCATCTCTCCCCCCTCAGCTCTGTCTCTCTGGCGTCTCTCATCTCTCCCCGCTCAGCTCTGTCTCTCTGGTGTCTCATCTCTCCCCCCTCAGCTCTGTCTCTCAGCTGTCTCTCTTCTCCCCCCTCAGCTCTGTCTCTCAGCTGTCTCTCATCTCTCCCTCTGCTCTGTCTCTCTGGTGTTTCTCATCTCTCCCCGCTCAGCTCTGTCTCTCTGGTGTCTCTCATCTCTCCCCTCAGCTCTGTCTCTCTGGTGTCTCTCATCTCTCCCCGCTCAGCTCTGTCTCTCTGGTGTCTCTCATCTCTCCCCCCTCAGCTCTGTCTCTCAGCTGTCTCTCATCTCTCCCTCTGCTCTGTCTCTCATCTCTCCTCCCTCAGCTCTGTCTCTCATCTGTCTCTCATCTCTCCCTCTGCTCTGTCTCTCTGGTGTCTCTCATCTCTCCCCCCTCAGCTCTGTCTCTCTGGTGTCTGTCATCTCTCCCCCTGCTCTGTCTCTCTGGTGTCTCTCATCTCTCCCCTCAGCTCTGTCTCTCTGGTGTCTCTCATCTCTCCCCTCAGCTCTGTCTCTCAGCTGTCTCTCAAGTCTCCCCCCTCAGCTCTTCTCTCTGGTGTCTCTCATCTCTCCCTGCTCAGCTTTGTCTCTCTGGTGTCTCATCTCTCCCCCCTCAGCTCTGTCTCTCAGCTGTCTCTCATATCTCTCTCAGCTCTGTCTCTCTGGTGTCTCTCATCCCTCCCCGCTCAGCTCTGTCTCTCAGCTGTCTCTCATCTCCCCCCTCAGCTGTGTCTCTCAGCTGTCTCTCATCCCTCCCTCAGCTCTGTCTCTCTGGTGTCTCTCATCTCTCCCCCCTCAGCTGTGTCTCTCAGCTGTCTCTCATCTCTCCCTCAGCTATGTCTCTCTGGTGTCTCTCATCTCTCCCCCCTCAGCTCTGTCTCTTTGGTGTCTCATCTCAATTTGTTCTGAAGACTTGACACCTGTCCGCATGTTTTGTTGTCTGTCTCCCCCTTCTAGACTGTGAGCCTGTTGTTGGGTAGGGACCGTCTCTATATCATAATAATAATAATGGCATTTGTTAAGCGCTTACTATGTGCAAAGCACTGTTCTAAGCGCTGAAGGGGATACAAGGTGATCAGGTTGTCCTACGGAGGGCTCACAGTCTTAATCCCCATTTTAAAAATGAGGTAACTGAGGCTCAGAGAAGTTAAGTGACTTGCCCTATATGTTGCCGACTTGTACTTCCCAAGAGCTTAGTACAGTGCCCTGCATACAGTAAGCGCTCAATAAATACGATTGAATGAATGAATTGAATGAATGCCTCTGAATAATTGGCTGCATTGCCCAGAGGAGCCTGAACTGCTTAGACCAAGACGTCAATCAATCAATCAATGTTATTTATCGAGCACTTATGTGCTGAGCAGTGTACTGAGAGCTTGGGAGAGTAATAATAATAATAATAATGATGGCATTTGTTAAGCACTTACTATATGCAAAGCACTGTTCTAAGCGCTGGGGAGGATACAAGGTGATCTAGTTATCCCATGTGGGGCTCACAGTCTTAATCCCCATTTGACAGATGAGGTAACTGAGGCCCAGAGAAGTGAAGTGACTTGCTGACAATTGGCGGAGCCGGGATTTGAACCCTCGACCATCACAGAATTAGCAGGCCCGTTCACTGCCCTTAATGAGTTTACTGTCTATAGTCTATAAGACTTTTGTCTCTTCCAGTGATAGCACAAGCTTATTGAAGTGAATTGGAGAATTGATGTGCACACACGATGATTGCTATTTTTCCCCCTGGGGAACCTTCAGATGGAAGTGTGAAAAAAGTGCGGGCTCTTGACAGCCATGCCCATTGCCTTTGTTTTAACTCCCTCCTCAAACCCCTTGGCCACCGGCCTCCCTTTCCCTTTCCCCTAATGACCTGGCTACCTACTTTATTGAGAAAATTGCGTCTATCAGATGTGATCTCCCTAAAATCTCCCCTGCTTCTCTCCAGTTCTTCCCTTGGCCTGCCCCCTCTTCAATTCTCCCATCCTTCCCAGCAGAATCTCTGCCACACTGAATCAGCGCAACGCCGAGCGGTACCAGTTCTTCCCTTCTGCTCGGTTTCCTCCCCTGCCGTCCGCGTCTCTTTGTCCCACTGTCTACGGAAGTGGCTCTGAATTGTCTGGGCTTTATTTTACCCAGCGATGGCGTGTCTGAGAGCCAGGGAATATCGTCGTTTGACTCGGAAAACTTGGAAATGAACTGAATGTAAAAGCCTTCGCCCGGGGAGAGTTGGAAACGCGGTTCTGCTGGAGCGAGGTAACGAAGAGAATAAAAATATTATGTCACGTACGTTGCGTTAAAGTTCTGTACTTGTTATGTTGATGGTATTCATTCATTCATTCATTCAGTCGTATTTATTGAGCGCTTACTGTGTGCAAAGCACTGTGCTAAGCGCTTGGGAAGTACAAATCAGCTACATATAGAGATGGTCCCTACTCAACAACGGGCTCACAGTTCATTCACTCATTCAGTCATATTTATTGAGCGCTTACTGTGTGCAGAGCACTGGACTAAGCACTTGGGAAGTACAAAACAGCTACATATAGGGACGGTCTGTACCCAACAACGAGCTCACAGTTCATTCATTCAGTCAGTCGTATTTATTGAGCGCTTACTGTGTGCAGAGCACTGTACTAAGCGCCTGGGAAGTCCAAGTCGGTAACATCTAGAGACGGTCCCTACCCAACAACGGGCTCACAGTCTAGAAGGGGGGAGACAGACAACAAAACAAAACATGCGGTCATCATCATCATCATCAATCGTATTTATTGAGCGCTTACTGTGTGCGGAGCACTGTACTAAGCGCTTGGGAAGTACAAGTCGTCAGAACAAATAGAATTAAAGCTAAATGCACATTACTGGCAAAATAAATAGAATAGTAAATATGTACAAGTAAAATAAATAGAGTAATCAAACTGTACAAACATATATACAGGGGCTGTGGGGAGGGGAAGGAGGTAGGGCGGGGGGGAGAGAAAGGAGGGGGCTCAGTCTGGGAAGGCCTCTTGGAGAAGGTGAGCTCTCAGTAGGGCTTTGTATGCTTTCTTCCTCTCTGCCCCGCAGGTGTCTTGCCAATTATATTGGCACCATGAATGCCATCGTCGCTCTCTGTCATTTCTGTGAGCTCCACGGGCCCCGCACCCTCTTTTGCACAGAGGTTCTACATTCACCCCTTCCTCAGGGGGCGGGGAGCGGAGACAGCCCAGGGCAAGGTGAACAGGCAGAGGAGGAGGAGGGCGGCATTCAGATGAGCAGTAGGATTCGTTCTCACAGCCCAGCGGAAGGTGCCAGTGCTGAATCCAGCAGCCCCGGGCCCAAGAAATCGGACATGTGTGAGGCAAGTATTCTTTTGTATTCTTGTATTCTTGTATTTGTATTCTTTAGTATTCAGCCTTCCCAGACTGAGCCCCTTCTTTCCTCTCCCCCTTGTCCCCCTCTCCATCCCCCGTCTTACCTCCTTCCCTTCCCCACAGCACCTGTATATATGTATATATGGTTGTACATATTTATTACTCTATTTATTTATTTATTTATTTATTTTACTTGTACATTTCTATCCTACTTATTTTATTTTGTTGGTATGTTTGGTTCTGTTCTCTGTCTCCCCCTTTTAGACTGTGAGCCCACTGTTGGGTAGGGACTGTCTCTATGTGATGCCAATTTGTACTTCCCAAGCGCTTAGTACAGTGCTCTGCACATAGTAAGCGCTCAATAAATGCGATTGATTGATTGATTGATTGATTGATTTTGTGGCGGGGAAAAGCGTACCTAAGTGTGTAGCGATCCGCCGAGTAATAATAATTGTAATACTAATGATGGCATTTATTAAGCGCTTACTATGTGCAAAGCTGGGGAGGTTGCAGGGTGGATCAGCGTGGCTCAGTGGAAAGAGCCCGGGCTTTGGAGTCAGAGGTCATGGGTTCAGATCCCGGCTCTGCCGATTGTCAGCTGTGTGACTCTGGGCAAGTCACTTCACTTCCCTGGGCCTCAGTTCCCTCGTCTGGAAAATGGGGATTAAGACTGTGAGCCCCACGTGGGACAACCTGATCACCTGATCACCCCCAGCGCTTAGAACAGTGCTTTGCACATAGTAAGCGCTTAACCAATGCCATCATCATCATCACATCCTTTCCCTGAGGAAGACATAGACCATCAAGGTCAGCCAGTTCGTTCCCCAGGTTGGCCCAGATCAACTCCAAGCCCTTCCCGCCTATTCTTTTCACCCATGGGCCCTGTGGTTACATACTCACCTTTGCCTCAGGTAATGTCGGGTCTAACGTCCCGCTTTGACGCTCATCGTGGACGTGACCGCTAATTCTCTTGCATCCTACTCTCCCAAGCACTCTGAGCACTGCACAAGATAAGCGCTCAATAAGTCTTCCAATTGACTGAATGACCACTGCACTTGCTGAAGGCAAAAATTAACCAGTAAGCACTCGGCAGCGATATTTTCTTGTCAAGCAAGGCTGAGGCTTGGAGCCGACGTCTTGGGTTTTGCACTCACCCCCTGCTCAATCAATCAATCAATCAATCGTATTTATTGAGCGCTTACTATGTGCAGAGCACTGTACTAAGCGCTTGGGAAGTACAGATTGGCATCACATAGAGACAGTCCCTACCCAACAGTGGGCTCACAGTCTAAAAGGGGGAGACAGAGAACAGAACCAAACATACCAACAAAATAAAATAAGTAGGATAGAAATGTACAAGTAAAATAAATACATAAATAAATAAATAGAGTAATAAATATGTACAACCATATATACATATATACAGGTGCTGTGGGGAAGGGAAGGAGGTAAGACGGGGGGATGGAGAGGGGGACGAGGGGGAGAGGAAAGAAGGGGCTCAGTCTGGGAAGGCCTCCTGGAGGAGGTGAGCTCTCAGCAGGGCCTTGAAGGGAGGAAGAGAGCTAGCTCACCACCGTATGATCTTGGGGACGATCAGTCAATCACCGTGCCCCCGTGCTTTTCGCCACAAAATGAAAACTATTCCGGGCAGAACTTTCAAATCACCTTGAGATGTCCAGGTCAAGTGTGTTTTCGAAATAGAAGTCATTCTCAGGGAAATAGCTAACCTCTCAGCAAGTTATTACATTGAATGAAAGCATAAGGATCCCTTCTGATTATATTATTGTTTTATCCTCCCAAGGCCGTAATATAGTGCTCTGTCCTCAGTCGGCACTCAGTAAACGCTATTGATTGATTGATCGATTGAGAAGAGAAAAAGGGAGGCCTTCTACAGCAAGGCTAGCTTCGTAGACTTGAGGTCCAACAGAGATGCTGACCCACCTGATTATCACGTTTCTACCCGAGTGCTTAGAACAGTACTTGACACATAGTAAGCGCTCAACAGCAACTGTCGTTATTATTATCATTAGTAACTGTGGCTTTTCTCTTCTTTGGGTTAGGGCTGCCGGTCTCTTGCAGCTGGACATCCAGGGTACATCAGCCACGACAAAGAGACGTCCATTAAATACGTTAGCCACCAGCATCCAAACCATCCCCAGCTCTTCAGCATCGTCCGTCAGGCCTGCGTTCGCAGCTTGAGTTGTGAGGTAAGGTGGAGTTAAATTAAAACTTGGTTCGGTGACTTGAATAACTGAGGCTTGGTGGGACAGCAGGCCGGCCTGCAGTTTTGGGCCCGAAAGGTATTGGTTTATCATCATCATCATCATCAATCGTATTTATTGAGCACTTACTATGTGCAGAGCACTGGACTAAGCGCTTGGGAAGTACAAATTGGCAACACATAGAGACAGTCCCTACCCAACGGTGGGCTCACAGTCTAAAAGGGGGAGACAGAGAACAAAACCAAACATAGCAACAAAATAAAATAAATAGGATAGATATGTACAAGTAAAATAAATAAATAAATAAATAAATAAATAGAGTAATAAATATGTGTCAGGAAAGGGAGGCAGGGTAAGGATTCCTTTATTGGCCTGATTATTTTGGATCTACCCTAATGCTTAGGATGATGTTTGGAACAGAGTAAGCCCTTAACTAATACAACCGAGGAGCAGCAAAGCGTAGTGGAAGGATCACCAGCCTGGGATTCAGAGTATCCGGGTTTTAATCCATCATCACCATGGGCCTGCTGTGCGCCCTTGGCTAAGTCTTTTAACTTCTCTGTGCCTCGGTTGCCTCATCTGTTAAAATGGAGATTTAATACCTTCTTTATTACCTTCTTGCTTTTATTCTCTATTAAATAGAGAAGCAGCGTGGCTCAGTGGAAAAGAGCCCGGGCTTTGGAGTCAGAGGTCGTGGGTTCAAATCCCAGCTCCGCCAATTGTCAGCTGTGTGACTTTGGGCAAGTCACTTCACTTCCCTGGCCCTCAGTTCCCTCTTCTGTAAAATGGGGATGAAGACTGTGAGCCCCCCGTGGGCCAACGTGATCACCTTGTAACCTCCCCAGCGCTTAGAACAGTGCTTTGCACATAGTAAGCGCTTAACAAATGCCATAGTAATTATTATTATACCTGTTAATTAACAATAATAATAATTGTGGTATTTAAGTGCTTACTGTGTGCCAGGCGCTATACTAAGCCCTGGGGCGGATACAAGGAAATCAGGTTGGACACACTCCCTATCCCGCATGGGGCTCGTAGTGTTAAGTCCCCATTTTACAGATGAGGTAACTGAGGCCCAGAGAAGTAACAGCGCTTAGAACAGTGCTTTGCACATAGTAAGCGCTTAACAAATGCTATAATAATAATTATTATACCTGTTAATTAACAATAATAATAATTGTGGTATTTAAGTGCTTACTGTGTGCCAGGCGCTATACTAAGCCCTGGGGCGGATACAAGGAAATCAGGTTGGACACACTCCCTATCCCGCATGGGGCTCGTAGTGTTAAGTCCCCATTTTACAGATGAGGTAACTGAGGCCCAGAGAAGTAACAGCGCTTAGAACAGTGCTTTGCACATAGTAAGCGCTTAACAAATGCCATAATAATAATTATTATACCTGTTAATTAACAATAATAATAATTGTGGTATTTAAGTGCTTACTGTGTGCCAGGCGCTATACTAAGCCCTGGGGTGGATACAAGGAAATCAGGTTGGACACACTCCCTATCCCGCATGGGGCTCGTAGTGTTAAGTCCCCATTTTACAGATGAGGTGACTGAGGCCCAGAGAAGTAACAGCGCTTAGAACAGTGCTTTGCACATAGTAAGTGCTTAACAAATGCCATAGTAATTATTATTATACCTGTTAATTAACAATAATAATAATTGTGGTATTTAAGTGCTTACTGTGTGCCAGGCGCTATACTAAGCCTTGGGGTGGATACAAGGAAATCAGGTTGGACACACTCCCTATCCCGCATGGGGCTCATAGTGTTAAGTCCCCATTTTACAGATGAGGTAACTGAGGCCCAGAGAAGTAACAGCGCTTAGAACAGTGCTTTGCACATAGTAAGCGCTTAACAAATGCCATAATAATTGTTATTATACCCGTTAATTAACAATAATAATAATTGTGGTATTTAAGTGCTTACTGTGTGCCAGGCGCTATACTAAGCCCTGGGGCGGATACAAGGAAATCAGGTTGGACACACTCCCTATCCCGCATGGGGCTCGTAGTGTTAAGTCCCCATTTTACAGACGAGGTGATTGAGGCCCAGAGGAGTAAAGTGACTTGCCCAAGGCGGCCCAGCAGACAAGTGGCGGAGCCGGGATTAGAACCCATGACCTGCCAACCCCCAGGCCCCTGCTCTATCCACTAGGCCAAGTTGCTTCCCACATACTATGTCGTGCTCCTAAGTGGACTGTGAGCGCTCTGTCTGACCTGATTATCTTTTATCTTCTTAGAACAGTCCTTGACACCGAGTAAGTGCGTTAAGGAGTCCAAACAAGTCTTCTCTTAGGCACAAAAGCCTGCGTAAGAGGAAGTCGGCCTAAACAATTAAAGACCAGTGCTTTGCACATAGTAAGCGCTTAATAAATGCCATCATTATTATAAAGCGGGAGAGCTGGAAGTTGCACCCAAGGGAGCCCACTGTTGGGTAGGGACTGTCTCTGTGTGTTGCCAATTTGTACTTCCCAAGCGCTTAGTACAGTGCTCTGCACACAGTAAGCGCTCAATAAATACGATTGTTGATGATGATGATGAAGAAAGAACTTCATTAACCTCGAGTGACTAAACACTGGAGTGGACTACCGAAGGTGATGGTGGAGCCTCTCTCCTTTGAGAACTTTAAGGAAAGATGGTCCGGCACTTAGTACAGTGCCTGGCACATAGTAAGCACTTCCCAAATACCATCATTATTATTATTTAAGCCACTCACCTTCTGGAAAACAGGGTGCTGGGTCAGGTCGCTTGAGGTTAGTCTTCCGGGTAGGCGATTCCATAGTTTTTCTTCATTCATAATAATAATAATAGTGGCATTTATTAAGAGCTTACTATGTGCAAAGCACTGTTCTAAGCGCTGGGGAGGTTACAAGGTGATCAGGTTGTCCCTTGGGGGGCTCACAGTTTTAATCCCCATTTTACAGATGAGGTAACTGATCATAATAATAATAATAATAATGGCATTTATTAAGCGCTTACTATGTGCAAAGCACTGTTCTAAGCGCTGGGGAGGTTACAAGGTGATCAGGTTGTCCCTCGGGGGGCTCACAGGCTTAATCCCCATTTTACAGATGAGGTAACCGAGGCCCAGAGAAGTCAAGCGACTCGCCCAAAGTCACACAGCTGGCAACTGGCGGAGCCGGGATTTGAACCCATGACCTCTGACTCCAAAGCCCGGGCTCCTTTCCACTGAGCCCCGCCGCTTCTATTCATGCTTAAGACGCTCGTGATTTTGGCCCCGACTCGATTCCATTCCTGGAAGGCTGGGAGTTGGGAGGGGAGCGGATTATTCCGGAGTTGGGGTGACCCTCCCCAGCTGGCGATTGGGCTGAGGGGAAAATCGGTGTAGGATACATTTCGACCCAGAGCCGAGAAACTGTACCCCAACCGCTTCGTCGGAGAAGCGGCGTGGCTCGGTGGAAAGAGCCCGGGCTTCGGAGTCGGAGGTGGTGGGTTCAAATCCCGGCCCCGCCAGTTGTCAGCTGGGTGACTTGATGATGATGATGATGATGATGATGGCATTTATTAAGCGCTTACTATGTGCAATGCACTGTTCGAAGCGCTGGGGAGGTTACAAGGTGATCAGATTGTCCCACGGGGGGCTCACAGTCTTAATCCCCATTTTACAGATGCGATAACTGAGGCCCAGAGAAGTGAAGTGACTTGCCCAAAGTCACCCAGCTGACAAGTGGCGGAGCCGGGATTTGAACCCATGACCTCTGACTCCAAAGCCCGGGCTCTTTCCACTGAGCCGCACTGCTTCTCTGACTTTGGGCAAGTCACTTCTCCGGGCCTCAGTGACCTCACCTGCAAAGTGGGGATGAAGACCGTGAGCCCCCCGTGGGACCACCTGATCACCTTGTAACCTCCCCAGCGCTTGGAACAGTGCTCTGCGCGTAGTAAGCGCTTAATAAATGCTATCGTAAAAACCGTTCCGATCAGGAGAAAATTATAACCGGGCAGCCTCGCCTGCTGCTCATCGTCCAGCCGGCCTAGCACGGGCCTGCGAAGTGATCAGAGAAAGCAGGACATCAGACCTCAACCGATTTAAAGCCGAGAGGAAAAGGATTTAAAGGAGAGAGGAAAGCTTTTCAAGCCGAGTTCATTCATTCGGTCGTATTTATTGAGCGCTTACTGCGCGCAGAGCACTGTGCTAAGCGCTTGGGAAGTCCAAGTTGGCAACATATAGAGAACAAAACCAAACATACCAACAAAATAAAATAAATAGGATAGAAATGTACAAGCAAAATAAATAAATAAATAAATAAATAGAGTAATAAATATGTACAACCATATATACATATATACAGGTGCTGTGGGGAAGGGAAGGAGGTAAGATGGGGGGATGGAGAGGGGGACGAGGAGGAGAGGAAGGAAGGGGCTCAGTCTGGGAAGGCCTCCTGGAGGAGGTGAGCTCTCAGTAGGGCCTTGAAGGGAGGAAGAGAGCTAGCTTGGCGGATGGGCAGAGGGAGGCCATTCCAGGCCCGGGGGATGATGTGGGCCGGGGGTCGATGGCGGGACAGGCGAGAACGAGGCACAGTGAGGAGATTAGCGGTGGAGGAGCGGAGGGTTTAGACTGTGAGCCCACTGTTGGGTAGGGACTGTCTCTATGTGTTGCCAATTTGTACTTCCCAAGCGCTTAGTACAGTGCTCTGCACATAGTAAGCGCTCAATAAATACGATTGATTGATTGATTGATTGATTGATATAGAGACGGTTCGATTTCACGCGTCCTTGACCTCGCTTCCGCGGCGCCAAGACGGCTTCCGACGGGGTTTGTCTTGCCCAGGTGTGTCCCGGACGGGAAGGGCCCATCTTCTTCGGGGATGAGCAGCACGGCTTTGTGTTCAGCCACACCTTCTTCATCAAAGACAGCCTGGCCCGAGGCTTCCAGCGCTGGTACAGCATTATCGCTATCATGATGGACCGGATTTATCTCATTAACTCGTGGCCCTTCTTGCTGGGGAAAATTCGGGGAATCATCGACGAACTTCAGGGCAAAGCCCTCAAGGTGGGTCGAGTTAAACGGGACGCGCTCGGCTGGGGCTGGAGAGGAATTCTCCCCGATTTGCCGAGGGATGGCCCGTATGTGTGTGTTGTGTTAAAATTTTGGATCTTTCCTTCCTTTCCTTTGCTTTTACATAGCCAACCAGAGTAGAAGAATGATCAGAGAAGCAGTGTGGCTCAGTGGGAAGAGCCCGGGCTTTGGAGTCAGAGGTCATGGGTTCGAATCCCGGCTCCGCCAACTGTCAGCTGTGTGACTTTGGGCAAGTCACGTAACTTCTCCGGCCCGCAGTTACCTCATCTGTAAAATGGGGATTAAAACTGTGAGCCCCCCGTGGGACAACCTGATCACCTTGTGTCCTCCCCAGCGCTTGGAACAGTGCTTTGCACATAGTAAGCACTTAACAA